>NW_027507764.1:463939659-464117159 GCF_037356315.1 Lithobates pipiens
GAATCCTGGAGGGAGTGACTTGCCCTCTGCTCCTTTTGCCGGGTCCATAGGATAAATGAATAGGTTGTCAAATGTCTGACTATCTTTTATTAGTTTAGGTATCCTGAAATCAAACATTCTATGTTTAGCTGACTGAAATCTTCTGATTCTTGTTGGATATCATTTAGAAAGGCCATATTCAAAACTGGAAGTACCACTTTCTAATTGAAACGGTGATACCTTTGGCAGGGATTCTGGCGAGGGACGAAGGACAACCTTGTTCGGCAGGCAAAAAGCAAAAAGGCTCCTTAGATGAATAAGCTTGGGACTGAAGTTCTTCAACCCAAATTAATAGCCATAAGGAATTCCATGTGAGTTACCTGATAGGACAGGTTTCCATACCAACGACAAAGATTATGTCCCAGAAAGGGAATAGAGGCTTCAGTGGAGGTTCAGCTTTGATTGCAGTTCATAATAAGTCTTTTACTAACAGCTGGTTGGCCCACTAAGATCATGCAAGTATTGACAAGGCTAAAACATGTACCTTGAGGCTCCTATCAGATGCAAGGGGCAGAAAACCTTTACCTTCATGAAAGGAAAAAAAATCACCAAACAGAGTAGTATGTCCTATTCATTGAGTGAGGTATTCACACCTGCCAGTGATAAACTTGAAGCTAGGAGTTTTTCCTCTTCAACAACCATGCAGGCCCAATATGCATGGGTTGAGGTGTTTCAAGTGTTTCTGTAGAAGGAGCATTCACCTGCAATGTAAGTGGCATAGGGGAACCAACATCATCTGGATCCACAACAGTTACCATGGACTTTTCAGCCCATAGGGCAGAATAAAAATTGCCCTCACGCTGGATTTTCAACAGAACTCTCAAGATAAATTCTGTATCTGCTTGATTAACCTTAATACTTTGGAAAACCTGTTCTGATGGCTAGATTTGTTATCAGGTTTCTCCCATTCTTCTTCTATTAGCTTTTTGATTTCATCATCAAAGGAAATGATGGGTCTTCGTTTTCAAGACTGGATAATACTTCCACACTTCTTCTAAGGAGTTCTGAACTGGGTGACCTCAGTAATTTTGGTCAATAAGTTAACATGAAATGTATGTGGTGATGATTCTTCCAATTCTTCCACAGAAGATAGGTCTTGGTCTTCCTAGTGGGATAGCCCAGACTGAGATTATTGCAACTCTGTAGGCCTGCTCCTCTTTGCAGAATGAGATGCTTGCACAAACATCTGCATGCTTTCAAAGTCTTGATTTATCTAAGATTTTACATTCTGTTCATTTTGCTTCTTTGTCTCTTGTAGCTTCTTTAAAACATCTTGCAGATATCATTTTTGTAGACAAAGCCATAGCTCATATGTCCAACAAACTTAAGTTCCTAGACAATTAGAGACTGGGCTATTGGAGGGTGAAGGAGTGCAGGATTGGTACTGCTTTGGGCTCTAACAAAGCTCATAACTCTATGTGCTCTGATGATGCAAGATGTCCACTTGATCACATGGGTAATGCGTAATGGGATTTCTTACTTTGTAGATATATAGAAGTATAGCAAACCTCAAATACTGTGCGAAAGGATTACTATAGAGCTCTCAACATGAAGGTGTTAAATATACAAAATAAATAAACACCATGTATCTATATCAATAAAGATAAATCAAATGTGAAAGTTTGTATCAGATGAAAACTGTAAAGTGGATATACACAATACCAGAAGTCCATTATGCCAAAAGCGTTCCAATATGGTGCATCAATGTCTTGTAAAATCTTCCAAGTGTGGGAAAAAAATGCTTTTCTTTCACAATATCAGCATGTGGTGCTTAAAGAGGAACTTCAGCCTTTCTGCTCCCCCCATTTTCTTTTTCGCTGCATACATTTTATTGTCTTCTGCAGAGTAAGGATACTCGCCTAGCCAGTGGATCCGACATTGAGCTGCTGGGATCCTCCTCTCTGCAGCCACTGCATGTGTCAGGGACTGCCATGTTGACTGGGACAGCTGCTGGCTTCTCCAGGTGCTGCTAGGCCCGCCCCTTCCTCCTTACTGAATGGGACTGCATGTCATGCATCCTAGGAAGCACCACAGGAACCGCACCATTTGCCTATGCCAACTACGGAAGTTGGGGGTAGGCCAAGTCTTTCAAGCAAGGAAAAAATGCATGCAAACAAACAAAAAACGTACCCGTTATAGGCACTGTGAAAGACTGGCGGGATGAAGAGGAGGAAAGTGCTGCAGGAGAATGAAGATCCGCTTTAACCACTTTCAGACCGGACCATTTTGCTGGTAAATGACCAGAGGTCTTTTTACAATTTGGCACTGCGCTGCTTTAACTGGTAATTGCGCGGTCATGCAATGTTGTACCCAAACAAAATTTGCGTCCTTTTCTTCCCACAAATAGAGCTTTCTTTTGATGGTATTTGATTGCCTCTGCGATTTTTATTTTTTGCGATATAAATGGAAAAAGACCGCAAATTTTGAAAAAAAATGATATTTTCTACTTTTTGTTATTAGAAAAATCCAATAAATTCAATTTTAGTCATACATTTAGGCCAAAATGTATTCAGCCACATGTCTTTGGTAAAAAAAAAGTCAATAACTGTATATTTATTGGTTTGCGCAAAAGTTGTCACATCTACAAACTAAGGTACGTTTTCTGGAATTTACGCAGCTTTTAGTTTACGACTGCCTATCTCAGTTCTTGAGGTGCTAAAATGGCAGGGCAGTACAAAACCCCCCCAAATGACCCCATTTTGGAAAGTAGACCCCCTAAGGAAATTGATAAGTGGCATGTTGAGCCCATCAAATATTTTATTTTTTTGCCTCAAGCGATTGAATAATGAAAAAAAAAAAATTTTTTTTTTTTTTTTACACAAAGTTGTCACTAAATGATATATTGCTCACACATGCTATGGGCATATGTGAAATGACACCCCAAAATAAATTCTGCTGCTTCTCCTGAGTACGGGGATACCACACGTGTGGGATTTTTTGGGAGCCTAGCCGCGTACGGGGCCCCGAAAGCCAAGAACCGCCTTCAGGTTTTCTAAGGGCGTAAATATTTGACTTCACTCCTCACTACCTATTACAGTTTTGAAGGCCATAAAATGCCAAGATGGCACAAAACCCCCACAAATGACCCCATTTTAGAAAGTAGACACCCCAAGCTATTTGCTGAGAGGCATTTTGAGTCCATGGAATATTTTATATTTTGCCACAAGTTGCGGGAAAATTACAAACTTAAATTTTTTTTTATTTTTTTTTCACAAAGTTGTCACTAAATGATATATTGCTCACACATGCTATGGGCATATGTGAAATGACACCCCAAAATAAATTCTGCTGCTTCTCCTGAGTACGGGGATACCACATATGTGGGAATTTTTGGGAGCCTAGCCACGTACGGGGCCCCGAAAACCAAGAACCGCCTTCAGGTTTTCTAAGGGCGTAAATATTTGACTTCACTCCTCACTACCTATTACAGTTTTGAAGGCCATAAAATGCCAAGATGGCACAAAACCCCCACAAATGACCCCATTTTAGAAAGTAGACACCCCAAGCTATTTGCTGAGAGGCATGTTGAGTCCATGGAATATTTTATATTTTGCCACAAGTTGCGGGAAAATTACAAATTTTTTTATTTTTTATTTTTTTCACAAAGTTGTCACTAAATGATATATTGCTCACGCATGCCATGGGCATATGTGAAATGACACCCCAAAATAAATTCTGCTGCTTCTCCTGAGTACGGGGATACCACATATGTGGGACTTTTTGGGAGCCTAGCCGCGTACGGGGCCCCGAAAACCAAGCACCGCCTTCAGGCTTTCTAAGGGCGTTACAGTTTTTAAGGCCATAAAATGCCAAGATGGCACAAACCCCCCCCAAATGACCCCATTTTGGAAAGTAGACACCCCTAAATTTAGGGGTACACTAGTGAGACTAGGTAATAAATGGCGGGTGCCCTGAAACTATAAAAAAAATAACTAACCAGCCAGCGTCACCTGTAACAGTTATATGGTGATCACTGGTGAAAGGGTTAACTAGGGGGCAATCAGGGGGCTTTATGCGGTAGTATATGGGGGTCCCTGGCGCTATAAAAAGCTGCGGCGAACCTAAATACCTACCTGCCTAACTAGCGTCACCTGTGACACTAATACAGCGATCAGAAAAACGATCGCTTATTAGGCTGGGTTCACACTGGAGCGATGTGGGAACGCCACGAATGCGCGGCGGGTTCCCGCATCACATGCCTCCCGGCGGCAGTTCACACTGCCCTATGCGAACTGCTGGGAGTGTCAGTGAAATGTTAATGACACCCCCAGATCAGTTCGCATATCGCAGTGCGATCTGCAAACTCGGATCGCATGGTGTGAACACCCATGCGATCCGATTCTGCTGCGGACCAAAAAAAGGGTCCCGTGCGAGTTTGCGGCGGGTGCGACACGAATTCAGCCATACTATCTGTATGGCTGAACTCGAATCGCACAGAGATCGGATGTGATTTGCACTGCAGTGCGGTGCGAATCACATCCGTTCTCATAAACCGCTGCAATGTGAACCCAGCCTTAGTGACACTGGCGACGGGGGGTGATCACGGGGTTAAACCTTTATTGGGGGGGTTAGGGGGGTACCTTAGAACTAAAGGGGGCTAACCCTAACTGCCCTAACAGTTATTACAGTCACAAATGACACCCGCCGGGTGATCAGGGGGTTAAACCTTTATTAGGTAATAAATGGCGGGTGCCCTGAAACTATAAAAAAATAACTAACCAACCAGCGTCACCTGTAACAGTTATATGGTGATCACTGGTGAAAGGGTTAACTAGGGGGCAATCAGGGGGCTTTATGCGGTAGTATATAGGGGTCCCTGGCGCTATAAAAAGTTGCGGCGAACCTAAATACCTACCTGCCTAACTAGCGTCACCTGTGACACTAATACAGCGATCAGAAAAATGATCGCTTATTAGGCTGGGTTCACACTGGAGCGATGCGGGAACGCCACGAATCCGCGGCGGGTTCCCGCATCGCATGCCTCCCGGCGGCAGTTCACACTGCCCTATGCGAACTGCTGGGAGTGTCAGTGAAATGTTAATGACACCCCCAGATCAGTTCGCATATCGCAGTGCGATCTGCAAACTCGGATCGCATGGTGTGAACACCCATGCGATCCGATTCTGCTGCGGACCAAAAAAAGGGTCCCGTGCGAGTTTGCGGCGGGTGCGGCGGGTGCGACACGAATTCAGCCATACTATCTGTATGGCTGAACTCGAATCGCACAGAGATCGGATGTGATTTGCACTGCAGTGCGGTGCGAATCACATCCGTTCTCAAACCGCTGCAATGTGAACCCAGCCTTAGTGACACTGGCGACGGGGGGTGATCACGGGGTTAAACCTTTATTGGGGGGGTTAGGGGGGTACCTTAGAACTAAAGGGGGCTAACCCTAACTGCCCTAACAGTTATTACAGTCACAAATGACACCAATGCAAAAAAAATAAAAAATAAAATAAAAAGCAATTGGTGTCACTGTGACTGGGGGGGCAGGGGTAATTGGGGGGGTGATCGGGGGGTAAAGGGGGGGTGTGAGTGTGCCTGGCATGTTCTACTGTATGTGTGGTGTGTTGGTGCAACTCACCGAACCTCTCTCCTCGGTGCCGGAACGAAAAATACTGACACGGAGGAGAGAATACATCACTTCCTCTCCTGTGTTTACATTACAGGAGAGGAAGTGATGTCACGGAGGATTTTCATTCGTCGAGAGCGATCGCGAGGGGGTGGCCATGAATGAATGGCTGTCCCCTCATCCCGGATCGCTCTCGAAGGAATGCCGACCGCCGCAGGCACCGGGGGGGGGCCCGATCGGGCCCCCCACCCGCGGGCAGGCAGGGACTTATATATACGCCCATATGCCTGCCCGTGCCATTCTGCCGACGTATATCGTCGTGCGGCGGTCGGCAAGTGGTTAATGTAATCAAGTCCTTCTTACTCACCCGGCTGCAGCACAAGCTAATAGGAAACTTGCACAGGGTGTTATCATAATAGCAAAGGCTTTATTAAATTAAAATTGCCCTTAAAAACATAGTAGAAAAATGACTTTAGACTTAAGCAGCTGTGTGAACACTTGATAATGGTGGAACTCCCTCACAAAGCAATGTGAGCAGCTGGCTTCTGTAAAGTCTCACTGCTCTGAAATCCCAGCATCTCACACATTTCTCTCCACACTAGCAGACACTGTCTGGCTCTGCCACCAATGCGTTTCGTCAAGGACAATATTCTCAATATACTTTCTCTTTTCTTTCTCTATCTGATTTTATCCCCGAAGCAAAGTTGTAGAAGCAGTAAGTCACCATACCTCTACTGCTGCTTCAGTGAAAAGCAAAAAAAACCCAGAACAGAATTGATATTTATTGCACAGGAATAAGGAATAGGGGAGCAGAAGGAAGGTGCAGAATGCATTGGCAGCAAGAGGCTAATGCTCTTTAAATTGAACAGCTGTGCAATTCCAGTGGCTTTTGGGACTGCCAACCACCACCACCCAGGCAACTACAGAAGTAACATTAAAGTGCTGAAACCAGTCTCAGGCCACATAGAAAAACAGACCTACCTTGTTGGTCACATCATAACTGAGGGATGTGCAGACGCTCATACACCCCTGCTTCTTTAACACTGAAACCAGAGCCTAGAAACATGAAAAAAAAAGGTAAAATAAAGAAAAAAAAGGAGAACTTGCCCAACGGCAACAAATGGGCAATTCATGTCACCGATAATCTTGGTAGTTAGGGTACCCCAATCAGACAGTTTTTACCAATAAAAATGGGAGTCTTCAACCATGGAGAGGGTCATCTAGGGTGGTTTACAGTAGGGAATGCTTCTAGCCATTATCCTAGAGCGAGGACAGAAGAAGAATGCTTCGCTGGTGGTGTATTTTCACTAGTAAGGTTGATCCAAAGGGGTTAAGAGGACAACATTGACCCATTGAGTATGCTGCCATGTGGAGTGCAGGGAAAATTGACTAGTTAATTCCTTAGCACAGTCTTCCTCCCTGCTTGCACCTCCTAGCCCTCTCCTCAAGGCGTGTATAATTATTCTCTATGCTGGCGTAACTTGTTTGTACCTCCCATCACTTCCCATATAAACTTCTGAGTGACAGTTCTGAATCTTCTGGGGCTGCTGACATCTCATCTAAGATGTCAGCACACAGAAGCGGTCTCATAGCTTTTGAATGTCTACATAAGGGGGATTAAACGTTAAATAACATACATAAAAAATGTTATATGCACATATAATCTCATGAAAAAATTTCTTGACAAAAATAATCTGGTGACAGGGTCTTTTTAAGGCGATAAAGTCTTTAATAGTCTAAAATTAAAAAGTAAAAGTTTTATATGTGAACTATGATGTCATTGCCTGCAATGCAGATGCCTTGAAAATAGGAACATGACTCAAACAGGAAAAGGGAGCCAAAGTTTCCTAAACATGTATTAAGAAATGAAATAACTGTGGCTGGCATCATGCTCCTGTTTGTATAAAGGCCTCTTAGCCCTCAGACAGTAGCCTTGACATAGAAATATAAACTAATAACAATGGATATACACACACACTATCATTAAAACACATTTATTGTGTAACTGTGTGTGTAGATATATAATCATTATGAATAAAACACAGTTATTTCGTACAAGGTAGTGATAATTGGGTGGCTGGAAATTAATAGGGATTGCTCAATGAAAGTGATGTGGTTCATAATTAAAATCTGGCCTGCTGGCATCTGCACACTATGTGTTTAGTGTACACAAAAAATATTATGCAAATCGTATTACATGGTTGAGTTCTTACATGCTACAATTAGTTATACTAATTGCACATGATTTTTTTAAACAGGATAGGTCAAATTTTAATATGATTTCTGTTTATTCCTTTGCAGCATATATCCGACCAAGAAGAAGAGCAGTGGGCGGTCAGAAGGTCACATTTAATAGTGTAAGAACTTGTGAATTTATTGATATATAATTTATGAGATAAAGTTGTAAATACCTGTGTTTGGAGCAATATTCAAGGCGCCTATCGTCACTGATACCAGGGAATATTGGTTGATATTAGTTAAAAGTGTCTGATCAGTTGAATTAATGATATTATTGATAGAAATTATATTATTGATAGATTTTTTTTATTATTATTATTATTTTTATAAAGGATTTATATAGCACCAACAGTATGTGCAGCACTTTACAACATGAGGCAGCCAGTACGGTTACAATAGAATTCAATACAGGAGGAATCAGAGGACCTGCTCATTAGAGCTCACAATCTAGGAATGTACATTATATGGAACTATCCATAGCTTTATTACTGCAGTATCATTGTTTTTAAATAATCTTTTTTCTGAGCTTACCCTAAGCCATGTCCAGTTGGGCTGGATTCACACTAATGCATTTTTAGTGCTTTTTGCATTTTGCAGATTTGCACTACAGTCCATTTTCCATGGTTTCCTATGGAACATGTTCTGTAATGCAAATCTGCAAAAAGCACTAAAAATGCATAAGTGTGAATCCAGCCTTGTGATCCCCCCACCCCTTAGGCTTGGTACACACCTATGCAGTTTGCTTTTGGTCATTAATGCACTGCAGTGCAATTTGTTGTTGGGCAAATTAAGACTGGGCGTCATAGTGGTGTAGTGGGTAGCACTCTCACCTAGCAGTAAAAAGGGTCGCTGGTTCGAATTCCAACAATGACACTGCCTGGAGTCTGCATTTTATCCCTGTGTCTGTGTGGGTTTCCTCCAGGTACTCCGGCTTCCTCCCACACTCCAAAGACATGCTGGTAGGTTAATTGGCTTCTGTTCAAAATTGGCCCTAGTCTATGAATGTGAGTTGGGGGCCTTGGATTGTGGGCTCCTTGAGGATAGGGGCCGATGCGAGTGTGCAATGTATGTGTGGAGCGCTGCATAAATTGATGGCACTATATGGATACCTTAAACAAATAATAATATAATAAATTAGTATCTTAATGAGACACAATGTACAGGGATATGTTCTATGTAAGATGCAAATTGCAGGGAAATCGTAATAGAATTGTGGCAAAAATACACTACATGCCTTTCTGCAGCTTCTCCATTGAAGTCTATTGAACCAGAAAAGCAAAAACACTTTGCATTGAAAAAAGTCCCTGACTTCCATAAATGCAGTGGTTGAAAAAAGCATAGATGTGAACATGCCCCATAGGAAACCATGTTAAATTAACTATGGTGCGTTTCTGCAAAAACGCATAGGTGTGAACTGAGCCTTATGCCGCGTACACACGACCGGACTTTTTGACGGACTAGGTCCAACGGTCTTCCCGACAGACTTTCGGCGGAGTTTCCACTGACTTTTCCCGAACAAATGGACTTGGCCACACACAAGCACACCAAAGTCCAATGGATTTGAACGTGATGACGTACGACCGGACTAGAATAAGGAGGCTCATAGCCAGTACCCAATAGCTGCCCTAGCGTCGGTTTTCGTCCATCGGACTAGCATACAGACGAACGTATTTTTCGACCGGACTCGAGTCCTTCAGAAAGATTTTAAACATGTTTTATTTCTAGGTCCGTCGGACTTTTGGGAAAAAAAAGTTAGCTGGAGCCCATACACGATCATAATATCCGACAGATTCATTCTGTCGGACCTAGTCGGTCAAAAAGTCCGGTCGTGTGTACGCTGCATTAGGCTTCATGCACACTGGACTCTTCTAAGCCCTTGAACACGCGATCGGACATTCCGGCGGAAAATGGCAGATCAGACCGTGTTGTCGGATAATCCGACCGTGTGTGGGCTACATCAGACTGTTTCCGTCGGAATATCCGACCGACAAAGTTTTAGAGCTGGGCTATAAAATTTTCCGACAACATGATCCGATCGGACCTGGTCCGATCATTTGTAGAGAATTCCGATCGGACAAAGTGCCACGCATGCTCAGGTCAAATTCCTAGACCAAAGCTATTGGCTACTAGCCTGAACGTAGTCCCGTCTGAACGAAATAACGTCATCACGTTACGAACTATCGAATTTTCCGACAACTTTGTCCGACTGTGTGTATGCAACACCAGTTTCGGACAAAATCCATCGGACAAAATCTGACGGATTTTGTTGTCGGAATGTCTGACCGTGTGTACAAGGGCTTAAAGTATTTCTCCTGGCAGGAGAAAAGCATCTGCAAAAACACTCTTAAGCTCCATTTTTCAAACGTGTTTAGGCACATCAAATGCTTGGGCATTTATTCATTTCATCTGGCCATTGAAATGAAAAGACGCTCAATCGCTAAAAGCAACTAGCATTATTGCATCTTTAGATGTGTTGTTTCTTTTACCAAATTGGCCTCTGTTGAGCACACAAATGAAAGGTTTTTTTCTTCTTTTAAACCCCCCTGCTTCTAAACTCCTGTAAATGCCTGTAGTGTGCACAGACACACAGGTTAGAGTTTAGAGGCAGAGAAAAAAAAAGCTCAAACGTCTGTAAAGTCGATTTTTTGAGCTCGAGTGCGCATGAGGCCTTAGGGGGGTTCTAAAGCTAAAACACTTTTTACCTTAATTCATTCCCTGCATTAAGGTAAAAAATGTTTTATATGTAGCACCATTGTCCTAAACAGAGCTGCTAGTAAATTTAGTTGTGCTAGGTTGCATCTAGCCTGGCTACTTTGTAGTTTTTGATCAAATACTTTTCTCCTAAACTTAAGTTTAGCGGTGAGTTTAAGATATATAAGAGTATAAGATCTAAATTGGCCTTTAGAAACACTTTACAGTAGTTGTAAACAAACAACTTCCAAGACACATATTAGCAATGTTCATAATTTGTAGAAACCATATTATAATTTGTTTTATGGTTTTATAGTTCGGTCACGCGACCCCACCGTAAACCTACATGTCCTCTTCCAGATAGTGGAGAGCATAATTACATAACGCAGACAGGAAAGTACATTCACCGTCCCCGTCCCTACACAATGTGTAACAGAGAGCTATGCCTTCATGCTACAAGGTAGGGGCATGACAGCTGAACAGGCTACAGAAGATATAGGCATGCCGAGATTATGCACAGCATCCTGCAAGACACAAACTGGCCACACAAACATGGATCTGCTTCTGTGCTTTGTGTGCTCAGTTTAGTGCAATATAGACAGGAGGCTGGTGGAATCAACTTGATGTTTCTGGTGGATGGAGTCCACGAACATACTGAAGACTACTGTTTGTAACATACACGTTAAAACAGACACGCACAGATATCTTGGAAAAATGGAACATATAAGCACAAACAAATGACACAGGGAGTTATCAGTTCAGAAGATTTCTGACATGATCAACAGGTATTTTTTTCACTGATCAAACAGATTTAACAAAACATTTTTAATGTTGTAGAGAGCAATAAGAGAAGTAAATTATTATGATTTACATGCACTTCAACACAAATATGGTGAGGGCTTTTTTTCAGAAGGAACATGGGGGAACACAGTGCTGGCACCTCCAGCACTGAATGTATGTAATGGCAAGGAGTGCTGGGGTGTATTGGAGGGTCTAATAATGTTGGCTGCTGGGGGAACTATTGTTGCTGAGGGGTCAATTGTTGCAAGAAGAGATCTACTGTTGAGGAAGGGAGTCTATTGTTGCTTGATCCTTGAGAGTCTATTGATACTGGCTTTTGGGAGATCTGTTGTTGCTGCTGGGGTGGTAGTTTGTTGTGAAATTCCATTGTTGCTGGGGGTCTATTGTTTCTGGGAGAATCTATTGTTGCTGTGGGGGGGGGGGGGGGGGGCATCTACTGCTGCTGTCTGTTGGGGGTCTATTTTACTACTTTTCTTGTTGTTAACAAATTCCATAAAAATGACTTAGCACCACAAAGTGATACTTTGCACTGTATTCTCTAAAAGAGGCGCTACTAGGAGGTGGGTAGGGATTGTTACCAAGGAACGATACTCAGAGGTGGGTAGGGGGCGGAGACAAGGAGTGACACAGAAGGGGGGAGTTCCTGCACCTATTCTCTGAGCGAATAAGCCCTGAACATATACATTTTCTCAGCGATATGCACTCATTTAGAAAAGACAACTTCTGTCTTAGACCTAGTGGTAATTCTGCTTTTCTTATGCCCTGTACACATGGTCGGACATTCCGACAACAAAATCCGTTGCATTTTTTCCAATGGATTTTGTCCTAAACTGGTGTTGCATACACACGGTTGGACAAAGTTGTCGGAAAATCTGATCGTTTGGAATGTGATGATGTTCGTTCGTTACAACGGGACTACGTTGAGGCTATCTCGGAATATCCGACCACGCGTACAAGGCATTACTGTAGAATAGTTATCATATGCATATTTAGCTGTTTTTTTTTTATCATACAGGTGACTAGTCCTGGAGCCACAAATCATTGGACACAAAAATATCTGCCACAGCCGCCTGATCTATTTCAAGTCCTGCGCAGTAGAGATGAAGTGTGGAAACTTCCTCCACCACAACCATGCCGCCCTCGCCGACGTAACAGACAAAGTAAGGCTGCATATATTCGTACATAAACTATGACTTTTGAGTATTCATTGAATTGCAGGTATATTCCAGAATCACAATGATTTTTTTCTTGATTAAATTGAAGAAGATGTGAGATTATTATTATTAATATTACAGCATTTATAAAGTGGTAACAGTTTGTGTAGTGATTTAAAAAATGGAGGGAGACATATACAATTTAATACAAGAGGACCCTGCTGGCTAGAGTTTACAATCTAAAAGCCACTCCTGTTTAAAAGGTGAAAGTCCTGGAACTGTCATCCTTGCAAAACTAAGAACTGTCAATGATTACTATGGACAATTGGCAAGCCTGTACACAGTAGATCACAGCTATTTGGCTGCCAGAACAAACATTTAGACCAGGACTCTCCAAACTTTCTACACAGAGGGCCAGTTTACAGTCTTTCAGACTTCAGAGGGGCTGGATTGTGGCCAGTGGGAATATACTTTTTTCCGGCAACAGTAAACAGTGCCCCATCTTTGATATTAGGCAGAGGAATAATGCCCCATCTTTGGTATTAGGGGGAGGAATAGTGCCCCATTGTTGGTGTCAGTGGGAGAAATAGTGACCAGTGAGAATATTATATTTTCTCCGGCATCTGTAAACAGGACCCCATCTTTAGCATTGGGGGGGGGACTAGTGCCCTATTGTTGGTATTAGGGGGAAGACTAGGGCCCCATATTTGGTATTAGGTGGGAAGAATAGTATCCCATCTTTGGTATTAGAGGGAGGAATAGTGCCCCATTGTTGGTGTCAGTGGGAGGAATTGAGTCTCATATCACTGGGATGAATAGTCCCCCAAGGGCCGGAGAAAGACAAGCAAAGAGCCGTATCTGGCCCCCTGCCCCTCCCGGGCCGCAGTTTGGAGACCTCTGATTTAGAGTATGAATTCTCTAGGTCTTAGGAAGACCCCATGATATGTACTGTATGTAAAAGCTTTATTTTGTAAACAAATATTACATATAGATTGTATGTAACCCTGTAACAGAACACAACAGAAGCTGTTTGCCTTCAGACCCTCTCTCTCCAATTGAAACTTCATAGGGCATCATCGGAACAGAAAAGGCTTGGGGAGGGGATGGTGTGTTAGTCCCTTCTTGGGCTCTTTAAATTATATATCATATAATCAAAGCACTATACATTCCCTTTAAAATAACACAAACACCTGTTCTGCTTTGTACTTTACAGTAGGCACTGAAGACATGAAAACCCCAAAGTTTGCCACAAATCATCAGAATGTGCAACACCAAAATGTAAGTACATGTCAAGTATAAATTGATTTATAGTGCAAAAGTACTCTCAGGATTTAGGTGTAGTACAGACAGTACAGTGATGATATATCATTAGTGGAAATTAAATAAAGCAATGCTATGTTCTGTTAAAGTATACTCTTCACACCCAACTGGATAGTACAATGGGTCCTGCCCTGTGCCACAATTAACCCCATCACTTATGTCACAATCTAGGAAAAGGTTTTAGAAAAATCTCAATTGGAGATACACTAGGGACAAGTACAAAATGGAAAAGTTGTGATCAGTTGCACACATATCCATAGCATATTGGTGGGCAAGGCTCCTAGGGTTGATGTCAAATATTTAAAGGATGACAGTAAAGCAGTGGGCAGAAAAAAAGAACATAAAAGAATAGTACAGCAAACATTACAGGTGAATACTAAACAATAAAGCACAAATATTTAAAGGTAGATTTCCCCTTTAGGTAGTCGTCGTTATAATGCTTTATTCAATAAAGAGTCCTTGCAATTAAAGAGGAAAGATAATGGCTTTTGGTCACTTTTTTAAACTGCTGTCTTATGTTTTCTTTATCTATATACATTTTTGTTTTACAAAATGTAACACATGATAATAGATTCACAGAGAACTATGGTCTAGCTAAAAAAAAACACAACAACATTTGCCTTATATACCACTTTATATACCACTATATAACTTATATACCACTTTCTCTGACCGAAACTTTCAACTGAACTAAGTCTGTAAAGGGAGTAACTACTAATTTTAGTTTGAGTTATTGAGGTCTATGAACAATAGTATTTACAATTAAATAAAAGCCAAGAAAATGTTTAAAGGAGCTTAAAGCTACGACTGCTGACTCAAAAATAAAATTTTGAATGTTAATACACAATATTTCATATTTACTTGAATATAAGAAAAAAAAGAAAAAGAAAAAAGGCTGTAAAAAAGAACAAAAGGAATACCTATGTCTCTTGCTGTCTATGCCGCAAACACAGTATCCCTGGAGAAGTTTCTTCCACGACAGACACTTTCAGCAGTGTAAATCTTCTCTGTTCTCTGCGATGCTCAGTGATTCCTCCTGATGACCGCCATGTCAATACTATATCCTGTAATGACTTTGAGGGAGGCAGAGGAACCACTAAGAGCTGCTGAGGATAACTTTGATTTTTGTAAGTGACAGAGTTGCTTTAAAGTGACACTAAGCCTTATCTTTATTTTTTTTCACAAAAACAAAACAAAAAAGCCTTTATACTCCAAAAAAATAATCCATACACTTCCATTACTTACTGGCTCTATAATATATTTTTCATGCTGTTGTTCTTACTATGTTTTCCTACCTCCTTGTACTTCCTCCATGAACTTCCAAACCTCACCTTTTTTCCCCTCACTTCCATGTGTTTAGTAAGTTAGTTGCAGTCATGTTCACTGCTATATGGATACTACAAATTTCATATCCCATAATCCATCTCTGGAGCAGTGGCTACGTTCTCACCTACAGTGGTACCATGAAGAACGAACATAACCACCCTACAGGAAGTCAGATCACAGCGGGGAAAAAAAATGTAGATTTGGAGTAGGCTGAGAGTACTAGAAGTTACTTTTTTGAGTTAAGAGTTAAGAATACATACTTGAATATCATTTTTTTTTTATGTATTTAAACCACATTCACATTAATGAAAAAAATAAATAAAAATGATGTACAAAACCAATGTTCATTACCTTTTAAAGTTAATGTTTTGTTTATTAACCCATAACAACCAATACAACGCCATTTCATGCAGATGTGACTTCTGAGTGAATTCTGATCAGTTACTATGGATTACTGCACTTAAGATTGAATGCCCATGCTTAAATAATGCTGATAATTTTACTGTAGCACTACATTTAACTGTTATTACTGGAAACCACTCTGTTAAAGTTGTTATTTTATAAAGTGGAACAGTAGCATCCACCTGCTGTCACTAATGTAGATTTGGAGCAGGCTGAGAGTACTAGAAGGTACTTTTTGAGTTAAGAGTTATATATATATACTTAAATATAATGTTTTAGTTTTTTTTTTATTTAAACCACATTCACATTAATGAAAAAATAAACATAAATGATGTACAAAATCAGTGTTGATTCCCTTTTAAAGTTAATGCTTTGTTTATTAACCTATAACAACCAAATACAATGCCATTTCATGCAGATGTGACTTCAGAGTGAATTCTGATCAGTTACTATGGATTACTGCACTTAAGATTGAATGCCCATGCTTAAATAATGCTGATAATTTTACTGTAGCACTACATTTAACTGTTATTACTGGAAACCACTCTGTTAAAGTTGTTATTTTATAAAGTGGAACAGTAGCATCCACCTGCTGTCACTAATGTAGATTTGGAGCAGGCTGAGAGTACTAGAAGGTACTTTTTGGAGTTAAGAGTTAAGAATACATACTTGAATATAATGTGCTTTTTTATGTATTTAAACCACATTCACATTAATGAATAAAAATAAAAGGAAATGATGTACAAAACCATTGTTCATTCCCTTTTAAAGTTAATGCTTTGTTTATTAACCCATAACAACCAATACAACGCCATATCATGCAGATGTGACTTCAGAGTGCATTCTGATCAGTTACTATGGATTACTGCACTTAAGAATAAATGGCCATTCTAAAATAATGCTGATAATCTTACTGTAGCACTACATTTAACTGTTATTAGTGCAAACCACTCTGCTAAAGTTGTTATTGCATAAAGTGGAACAGTAGCATCCACCTGCTGTCTCTAATGAAGCTGCAAGCCAATATATTTGAATGGATAATTATGCCCCAGCTGCATGTTATGGACTGAAATGACCGTAAATTGTATGTAACTCATAATAGCTATTATTGTCTTCACAGGAGAGACTGTTAAGAGAAATGCAAATCATAAAAAAACAGTAATATCAGTTAAAAAAAAAATCCAGCCAGCTTTATAGAATAATGTTGTTCATTATCACATTATCACAAAAATATAAAGGTTACAATGGAGATAGCATTAAAGTTTTTAAAATTCACAATAAATTATTAATATTATTATTATTTGTTTGTTTTGCCCAAAAGGGGAAAAGTAACCCCCATTTATATTCAAATGACTGGTGCGGACAGAGGAGACTTTGTCATAATGATCGGGCTTCTGTGTGCAGACCTACCAAAGTTCTCTTGGGAATTACTGTGATTTATTATTATGCAAATGCTAACATTTTTTTAAATAGCACTTCTACATATTGAATTGATGTATGAATTCCAAATAAATAAACAAGCAATTAAATAAATTTTTTAGTATATGTGTTTCTAAAATAAATAACCTTTTTAGATAAAAATGCATAAATACTTGTATGATAATATTTTTACTAATAATATTTATGTGAAAATTTGGATCTTGGAATCCTAGAAAAAGGTGTGCAAGTCAGTATGATGAATTAGGTTATTATGGCAATTAAGCTTTCATGTGTTATATGAAATTTCAATTTGTTTTACATTTTCTCATGTAGAAATCTCTTTCCTCGTCACCAATAGCCCAAAGTGCGAACAAACAGATTAGCAGAATTTTGCCAGTCGACGACGTCACTCCTGTCACTGATGGGTAAGTCCCCTCCTCCACTCTGCAGCGTTTATCCAGCAGCTGCCTCTTGTATGACAATAGCTGTAGTGTGCAATTGAAGTGGGTCAGGTCCCTAATGTCCTCTGAACTTAAGAGAATAACAGGTGGCCTGGGTTAGGGGTCAACTATTCAGCATAAAACTCTGGCAACCACCAATGATCTCATTATAAACTTTGCGCAGCTGAATCTAATCCCTAAAATAGATTATATTTTTATTTTAGGTGTACTATAATAACTATATGAAAACATGTGCTTAATCAAATAATTGCAGTTTTTTATAAAATGTCAGGTTTTGTGAGCCTACTCAATATCTCAAATGCAATCATAAGAAAAGAAAATGCACAGATTGGACTAATTGACACTTGTCTTCTCCTTCTGCAGCTGGCTTGGCCATTCTTAGTAATAGCCAGCCTTAAAAGACATGGATGTATGGTATGGGTGCAAAAGCTGCAGGGATGATAGCAGAGACCATAAAAAAGCAAAATATGAATTCAGTTGATTAGAACATTCAATATTAGTAGTATAGTAGTTATCTATTAGCGTTGTAAATTTGAAACAGCTCTTATGTAAGGCAAACATTAGCAGAGTTGGTCTAATATTTACTTTATTTTTCAGATATATACATTGTAAAGCGCTGAACAAACTGTTGTCTCTATATAAATCCTGTATATAAATAACAATAATATTATTATTATTATTATTATTATTATTAATAATAATAATAATAATAATAATAATAATATCCTGTGTAACAGGACCTTTAGTCATAGAGCAAAGGGAAATGTACAAAGGGTAATAACTGCTTAGAAGAGGTCAGAATTAGTTTTACTGGTCAGATATCCCTAAGCTGCAATCTGATTTGATGCTGTGGGTTACTGTATTTTATAATAGGGATCATTGTTTTGGTGGTCTTGGTGACTATGAGGGATTTCCCCTACTTTGGATGGGTTTCCTTTTACTTCCTGTTGTGGCTATGGGACAGGGAATTAAGGAATATCTCCCTGAAAGGACACAGGTGGCAAAAAAAAACTTCACAGGGCTTATAACCCTTCCTTTTTCTATCTAAAATTAAAAAAATAAAGTTTTTCTTTCAGTTATACTGTTATTTGCAGTTAGTAAAGACCAGTGTTTTTTAACTTGGGGGGGGGGGGGGGGGGGTGCTGCGAAGACTCCTCAGGGGTGCCATGGCGAAAAACCTGGTCTGACCATGATCTTATTTTATCTTGTTATCTTGTGTGCACAGAGAGGAGTGAGCTAACACAGCCTGCACCTCCTCCCAGTTCCCACCTTCTGCTATCTACATAGCCCGCCCACCCATGTTCCACCAACAGATGATGTCAGCAGATAGCAGCAGGGAGGAGGTAACAGCTGGGAGGAGGTGTGAGCAGTGCTCTCTCGCTCATTTTCTGTGCAAAGGAGATAGCAGAGGATCACTCTGATCCAAATGTACAGGGTTTGATTGCTGCCCCCTATCTCCTCCCTACACTGCTCTTGTCCAGGCAGCAGAAATTGTGGGTGAGGTGTTAATCAAACCCTGTACAGTGTAATCTAAGAACAATCCTGTGTTAACTCCGATGTACAGTAGGATCTTTTTTCCCTTTAAGAGGTCCAGGCAGTGGCAGCCCGTTCGGCTCCCTAATATAATTGTGGGGCACTGGACGAATGGATTCCAATGGAGTTTTTTTTTTTAAGCACATGATTAGAGCCAGAAGGGTGGGCTCAGGGCACAGAGCCCTGCACCCAGAGCCCACCCAATTGTGTGACAATAGCGAATGAATATTCCCTATTGTCATACTGATTCTCCTCCCGGATAATCAGGAAGATGGTCATGAGACCCATTTCCTGATTGGCGGAAGGGAGAAGCGATCCTATTGGTGTAGGAGGAGGGAGGAGACGCACGGCCGCCGTGAGGAGATGCACGGCCACTGTGAGGAGATACAGGAGAAGCTTTACGCCCATCGGGAAGCGCTGCCTGCACCATAGATGGGGTAAGTGTAGGACCGACTGACCCACCACGGGGGGTGGATGACTGTGGGTGCATTGTTTGCCCCCCCAAAAAAAACACCAGCTGCCACTGGGTCCAGGTAGCTTTATTTAGGAATGTTGGATAACCTGGGAGTGTTGGAGGCTGTGGTTTCTCTTGTCTGCTACTATATCACTACAAAACAGATAGCAATATAGCATATAGCAGCTAGCAAGGGGAATCACAATGTCCAGCAGTTAACACATTATCCAACACACCCAGAAGAGTTTGATAGCAACAGTACCAGGAGCTTTTAATGAGAGCCAAGATTTTACACAACCACCCACTGGAAGAGTTAAGTATAAGCCTCCAGTTTACATGGTGGGCAATAGTGTTTAATTAACCACTTGAGACCCGCGCTATAGCCGAATGACGGCTACAGCGCGGACCTCCTTTGCCGGGACTACGTCTATTGACGTCGTCCCGTGCACGAGCGGCCTGCGCTCTGTGATCGGCAAGTCTATAAACACTTGCCTGATCACCGATCCGAGCAAGGGGTCGATCCCGACCCCTTATCACGTGATTAGCTATCAGCCAATGACAGCTGATCATGTGATACAACGGAGCCGGTAATCGGCTATTATTCCTCCTCGCGCTGACAGCGCGAGGAGAAAAAAAAGAGCTGATCACTGGCGGCCGTGATCGGGACATCAGTCCCGATCACGGCCACCCCTGCCAGTGCCCACCTGCCCCCTGCCAGTGCCACCTCAATAAAAAATAAGTGCCCCCCGTCAGTGCCACCCAGCAGTGCCCATAGTGCCACCCAGCAGTGCCCACAATACCACCCAGCAGTGCCCACAGTGCCACCCAGCAGTGCCCACAATCTGCCTCAACAAAGGTGCTGCACCCCAGTGCCACATATCCGTGCCCATCAGTGTCATCTACCAGTGCCCATCAGTGCCCATCAGTGCCGCCCATCAGTGCCCAGCAGTGCCACCTATCAGAGCCACCTATCAGTGCCACCTATCAGTGCCCATCAGTCCCATCTATCAGTGGTACCTATCAGTGCCCCTTAGTGCCACCCATCCGTGCCACCCATCCGTGCCATCTTATCTGTGCCCATCTTTGCCCATCAGTGCCGCCTTATCTGTGCCTATTAGTGCCGCCTTAACTATGCCTATCAGTGCCCACCAGTGCAGCCTATCAGTGCCCACCAGTGCAGCCTATCAGTGCCCACCAATGCAGCCTATCAGTGCCCACCAGTGCAGCCTATCAGTGCCGCCTCATCAGCACACTTCAATGAAGGAGAAAAATGACCTGTTTGCAAAATTTTATAACAAACTATTAAACATGATTTTTTTTTTTTGCATCTTTTTTTGTTTGTTTAGCAAAAAATAAAACTCCCAGCTGTAAAATACCACCAAAAGAAAGCTCTATTTGTGGGAAAAAAATGATAAAAATTTAATTTGGGTACAGTGTTGTATGCCCGTGCAATTGTCATTCAAAGTGCATCAGCGCTGAAAGCTGAAAATTGGTCTGGGCAGGAGGGGGGTTTAAGTGGCCAGTAAGCAAGTGGTTAAGAATATATAAACCACTTGCCTACCACCTTACATTTTAAAATGCCATTTTTAAATTAGTATTCAGGGGTGCTCTTTTAAGGTGGCGATCTGTTAACTACCATACTTGTCAGTACCAGCATGTTTCTTCATTTCAAAAAATTATGCCAAAACGTGTGATCACCTTAGAGTGTCTACTTTCCATTTTGGGGCTGTTTGCACTGTGCTAGCAGTTTTATTTGATATGTTTTACATTTTTGTTCTGATTTGTGTCCTTTTTTCCCTTTAAATAGTAAAACATACAAAAAAAAAGTGGTTACTAAATACCCCAAAAGAAAGCCCTATCAATCTAAAAAAAATATAGATATACAAAGATACAAAATGTATTTGGGTACAATGTTGCATGACCAGGTACTTGTCAGTAAAACTATCACAGCACTGAAAATGAAACAATTGCCTGGTAATGAAGGAGTATATATAGGCCAGTACTCAAGTGGTTAAGAAATACATACAGTATTAAATTTAATTAAAATTATATGAATAACATATCATAACTGAGCTTTATACATTTCTTCATGCATAGTTACCTTCATAGCAGAAATCAAAATTTGGCACTTCAACCCAAACACCTAACAAAAGAAAAAATCTAGCAGACCATATTAGGAAGACAATGACAGATGGAGCTGGAAACAAAAGCATTAGAAATGGGACCTTTGTGTAGTGCAGTCATCAATGATGTAGATCTGTGTTTACCCAATTTAGTGAAGTTACCGGATGCAGTGGGAAGTGATTTTAGCCACTCAGTGCTCCTCTCTTTTCTGTTGCAGGTGCAATAATCACAGGCTTGTTCACACTGAAGAGGACGTTTGCTTTGAAAATGAGGCCAATTTATTACTGACTGCAGGCAGCACACCAAAAAAATCCCCCAGCCTACTACAGAAAATGGGTCTGAAACTCAGGAAAACTACAGAATATATTGGTGCTTCAAACTGTGCCTTCGAGGACGAATAAACAAAGCACTGCGAGTACTGTACTCATTCAGACCAATGATTGACTGTGACCAAATGTTTTACTATTTATTTTCCTACTTATGAACTCAGGTGACTCACAGTCTACAGAAGAGATGTGTCCAGCTTACAGTTTTTGACCAAATTTTTGGACTATGCATATCATGCAGCATGTTGCTTTGCCCACTTAGTAAATACAGAACTACTATATACTGCCATGCCCTGCCTTGGCATTGTGTGTGACTGGTGAAGACAAACATAGCACAACTGTATGTGGGCAATAAAGGGTGTTGCTTGTTTTAGACCTTCAAGTGGGTATAACGGAATGCTAGTATGTGGCCAACAACAGAGGATCAGTCACAGGTTGCTTAACCCATCTACATAAGTATTATGTAGTCATCGAAGAACTACTCAAAATTGGTGCCACTAATCCATACTGCCTTTTCATGTTGCGTTCTGCTATGCTTTAAGAGGAAACTATAATAAGCATGTTTGCTGTTCTACATTTGCATGATTTTGCTGCAATCACTCTTCTTTATTTGCAAATGATAATAGCCACGTGGAGAGTATATTGTTTTTAGCGAATCTAATCCAACTGAGAGTTAAAGTGCTCACAGACTTTAGATGACAGTCTTCTGGTCCATCTTATGTCTGGGGATAGTGCATGAAAGCCTTAAAAGAGTATCCCAGAGGAACAAAGTGATTGGACAGATTAGGAAATCTTGTCCAAATGCTATTGTTTTCCATGGCATTAGGAATATGAGAGTGCAGCTTCCCTGCCTCTTCCATTTCCCTAAACAAGAGCACTCATAGGCCTTGAGTTCCCTGCTTATGGGACGGACTAGCTCAGAAGACATTGTACATGTATACCCAAGCGTTCTAATATCTCACCATTAGTAGAGTTTGTTCACACCAGAGGGCATACTTTACCATATATGTTCCATACTATCCATTGACTTTTTTAAATGCTCCATTTAGATGATTTGAAGGGCAAAATGAGGGCCTGTTTATAAAAGAGAGCACAAATTGCTATCCATTCTCTGCTACACTTGGCAGTGTTACTTCACACCACGCTCTCCATTTTATGCTCCATTCATAAAATGCAAGCTCTGAGCCCTGGTGTCCTCCAGAGTTCCCTGAGTTGTGTTAAGTGATTGAAGGAAAGCCAATAGACTAGGCTATATTCCTATTTTTTTTATTCCAGAGCTTTTTAAATATGCCAATTTTTATTTATCTTAAAGCCGTTTTATGTCTGTGGTAAGACAATACCGCTGCTTTTTCAATGGACCCCAAATCCAGCCTCTTTTTTTTTCTGTTGGTATGAACAGACTCCATTAAAAACAAGTTTCTTTCGTGTTCATGTATTTTACCTGTAACGAAGAATGCAGAAAAATAAATAAGAACATATCTGGTGTTTAGAGGCCCTTAAAGTGAGACAGCGGAAAGGTAAAGCACACTATTATTAAGAACTGTGATGGGAGCAAAGCACAAGTAATAGGCAAACATGGCTGCCATTCAGTATATAGTTATAAATTCTGCATAGAAATATTTCTTTCTTTAAGTACATTTAGCCAGTGATGATTTTCAAATGAATGTCTACAAACATCAAAAAGACTATAGTTTCCTCTTAAGGTCCCTATAGTCATTAGGTGATCAGGTTGTTTTTGCCAAACTGAATGAAAACCCTATGAGTAGTGCCAAAGAGTGTCGGACGGTTCAAGCTGACTAATCTCAGGGAAATACATGTCTGACTGTCAGCTAAAATCTGTTCATATAAATGTGTTTACATTTTCCCAGTGCTGCTGATGTCATTCAACTGGATCCTCTAAGAGCCAAATCTCCTTCTCCATTAAGAATGATGCAAGTAATAGAAAATGTCTGGCTCTACAACACAACCAGGCTTATTTAAAGGGAAGAGCAAAATGCAAGGAACTGTGACCAATTGCAACCAATTGGATTTCATCGAGTAAAACCTGATTGGTTGCTATGAATCACTTTATTTATTTGCATTGACTTTTTTGCATAAGGCTGTTTTGAACTATGGGGTCAATTTACTAAAACGGGAGAGTACACAATCTGGTGCAGCTGTGCATAGTAGCCAATCCACTTCTAACTTCTGCTTGTTTAATTAAGCTTTGACAAAAAAAAATGGAAACCGATTTGTTTCTACACAGAGCTGCACCACATATTGCACTCTGCAGTTTAATAAATCAGGCCCTATGTGTACATGACCATATTATCTCCAGTCTGTCCCTTTCCCTAGTCCATCTTTAAATTCAAACTTACTAGGCAGCAGAAGAGAACAAAGCAATCTGCCCAAGCCAAACATCGGGGTGCTTTGAGTTCCAGGAGGTGATTTACTAAGGTCTGATGTAACACCAACATGTGTTCACTTAAAACACCCCGTCGTGTTAAGCAGAAGGCCTATTTTTCATACCTATGTACATAAATGGATGTTCAGAGTGAATACCAACTCACTTGATTTTGCGTTGGACTTTGGTAAATCAGACCCCTACAATTTGTTTTTGGGGTTGTGAGATTATGTGACAGAATGGAGCAGTCTCCATTGAGAGCTTTTCTGCTCTGAGCTAGTCAGAAAAATTAGAATTTGTAGCTATAGCTGAACTCCAAGCGGATAAAAAAAAAAAAACACCTACTCATGCAGGTATGTATTCATTTAAAAATCATTATGTATACAGTAAAACCTCATATTGCAAGTAACGCGGTTTGGGAGCGTTTTGCAATACAAGCTTTTTTTTTTTTTTTTTAATCCTGACTCAGTTTGCGAGCGTTGCCTTGCAAGGTGAGCAGGATTCAAGCCTGTGGTGTGTGCAGTAATGCATTTGGCCAGAGATGTGGGGCGCCGGTAATGCTCAGAGACACTCGGAGCAGCTCACAGACACCTGGAAAAACTCGGAGGCACTCGGGAACGGAGTGTTTCCGAGCATCTCCAAGTGGTCTCTGAGCTTCTCCAAGTGTTTCCGAGTGTCTCTGGTGCCCCCCCACCTCTGGTCACATATGGTATGGCATACACTAGCAGTAACACATGAACAAATTATCTGATTTTCCATTGATTCCTATGGGGAAACTCGCTTTGATATAGGAGTGCTTTGGATTACAAGCATTCTTCTGGAATGGATTATGCTCTTAATCCAAGGTACTACTGTATTTTAAAAGAAACTAGTGCAAGCATATGGCTTTGACTTGGTCTTTCAATCCCTTAGATAGCAAAGTTCAGACTGGCAGAGGGGTTAGTGCTCATGTACTACTAGGAACATATTGATAGCAGGAGAATGCAGAGTAACAGAGAGATGAACTCAGGTTGCTGCTTCTCCTTTAGTGTCCAAATACAAAATTGGGGTGGAGGGCAAAGCCCACTTATATTCCTTAAAGCAATATTAAACCCAAAAGCAAAGCTTTATTATGCTACAGCTTACCAATTCGTAAATGTGATGGCTGCATTTGTTTTCACTTTTAGCTTTCTTTCTTTTATTTTCATTTGGTAAAAGAGCTCTCATAGATGTATTTCATCTATACTCATAGTTGTTTGCCTGGACTTTGGCTTAACCAAACTTGCAAAAACTGGTATGTGACATCCCCCGCTATGGACAAGCTCAAGAAAAACTGCCCTAGACCCTGGCCTTGATCATTGTGTTTTATATGTATTGCATCTAATATTGATGCACTCCTCTTCCACAACAAGCTAATGAGCCTAAACCAAATGTCAGAATGTGCTATTATAACTTACAGTGTGTATTATATTACAGAATAAGACACTGCTTGGTAATGAATCCTGCTATAAAGCTGGCCTTTTGAAAGATCAGATAATAGTTGTAATGGAGGATAATCTAATGCTTTGCTACTGGAAAGGCTGGCTCTATTTCAGCACTATTATATTTAATTCACTTAATGCTTGGCTGGTGTAAAATAACCTAGGATTCACAGGTGGACTATAGGCTGCGCTCCGCCTTAAACAGAAGGTGATACAAACACATGGGTCATCCACGTCCACACATCTCCTTCTGCAGGTGGGTGAGCCGTTCTCCCAGCGGATTTCTACCAGATGTTCTTCATCTTTAGAAACGGACAACGTCAGCATTGCAAAGAGCAGAGATGATGTACAAAGTGCAGCAGCCCATAGCAACCATGATCAGTGTGCTTTACTGACATCATATCAGTGAAGGAAGTATTCAGAATGGTTTTCATAGGTAACTTTGCACATTACTTCTTAATATATAATTCATCATTTGTGATCCGATTTATTTATATATGTCTAACTTATTTATTTATAAATGCTGTATAATATATTTGATTTAACCTTAAATGCTTTTCTATAAAAATATTTTTTGTAACGTAAGAAATAGCATTTTTTTCCTGTATATCCAATAATGTTATTGCTGGTTATGACTTCAGAATTATGAGTGAATCTGTGTATCTGTGTACGTGCTGATGGGTGTATACTGATGTGTGTTTTTTTGTATGTCAATAAAATGGTATGGGAAGACAAATTTAAAGTCTGTGCATTGTTTAAATATGAACCGACTCACATAACTTACTGAATCAGTGCAATGAATCTCTTGTAAACTGCATTTAGTACCATTTCTTTTGCTAATTTTTGCCAAGAGGTCTTTACAGAAATGAAAGTGGTTGTAAAACTCTGTATTTAAAAATGAACAAAGCACATCCTTCTATGGTGTGTACTAGCATCTATCCAAAGCAGCTATTATGATTTCTGTCTGCTTTCTCCTTCCTCTGATATCTGCATTAGTCACTTGATAGTTTACGCCAACACCATGCAATCCTGGGAGTCGGCCTATGGCACACAGCATGTGATTAACAGCTTCGGTTGTACCGGGGACACAATAGGAGAGGGGGTAATAATAATTTATGCTTGGGATGAGAGGTTTGTGGAAGAGGGGAGATGGAGGGGTATTGCTGGGAAGGGTAATTGGGAAGAATTTCTTCTATGAGGCGGGAATGGGGGGATGGTATTTGGTAGGAGGGGGAATGGATGGATTTTGGCTAAGAGGGGGAATGGGGCAGATTTGACCCCCTGTACACTGCCCTGCTGACCCCTGTACACTGCCCTACTGACCCCCTGTACTCCATCATGCTGATCCCTGTACATTGCCCTTCTGACCAGTGTACACTGCCCTTCTGATCCCTGTCCTTTGCCCTAGCGACCCATCTTCTCTGCCATACTGACCTGTTTTTTACCCTGTTGACCCCTGTACATTGCCCTGCAGACCCTTAGCATCTGCCCTGATTCCTGTCGTCCGCCTTGCAGACTCTTGTATACTGCCCTTCTGACCCCCTTTCCTCTGACCTTCTGACTCCTGTCCTCTATCCTGCTGATCCCTGTACACTGCCCTGCAGACCCTTCTCCTCTGCCCTGCTGATCTCTGTCCTCTGCTATGTGACCCCTGTCCTCCATGTTGCTGACACCTGCTTCTGCCCTGATAACCCCTTCCTCTCCACCCAGCTGACCCCTGCATACTGCCCGGAAAACCCCTGTACTATGCCATGATAACCCACTGTACATTGCGTTACAAACTAATGACCTTTGTACACTGCCCTGCAAACTGCTGACCCTATATTTTGCCCTGCTGATACCCTGTACACTGCCCTACTGATCTTGCATCCTCTGCCCCCCTGACATTTTTTACTGCACCCCCACATCAGACAGCCTAGATCTGGCCCTGGCTGATAGCCTCCTAATAAACAGTAATGCCAGCAATGGGAAGAGCCTAATAGAAAAGATGAAACATTAGTTCCCCGTCAGATCATCTCCCTCCTTGTGATTGACAGCAGGCAGTGGGTGATTCTATAGCTTATAGCAGTTTGTCTGCTGCCAATCACAAGAGGTGTGGACCTGATGGGGAACCAGTGTCTGAGAATCCTCACAGACAGTAGGACAAACTGTCTCCTTGTTCTTCTACCAGTTTGGTTCTACTTGATGATTGAGATTGGTTTAATTAAAGTGGAACTAAACTGAAAATTACAAAACTTACAAGCAGGCAGGCTATTTATTGCAATAAAATAAACCTACCTCTCTGCTGGCTGCCTTATGTGATGTGCACATTGAGCTGCACATGTACAGCTCAGTTTACATTGCTCAGCACAGTCCCTGTGTCCTGTGGTGACTGATTCAGGTGCATGCAGAAGAGTTATGTCATCTTGCACCAGCCAATCCAGACAGCCAAAAACTTACACCCAGACGATGCCAGCTACAGCAAAGGACCCCTTGCGGACATCAAACTGTTGGAGAGGAGGCAAGTATGGTGACTTTATTTCTGCTTTAAAGGCTAATTTCACCTTTTCAAGAAAATAGCCTAGGCAGTTAAGGAGCCCCAGTATATAAGAAAAAAAACTGTAGCTGTAGCATTTTACTGTCATACTTGTAGGCCATGTGCCCCTTCCCCTCCAGAAGCCTGCCTCAAAAACTCCCAGTTAGCAATCCTTATTGCTAGGATGTGAAAATCATTGGACACTCACTCCCATTACAGAAGCAAAGCCAATGGCTGACCACTACAGAACTGCAGTATATAAAAGTCACATAGCAATGGATACTACCATTGGAGAGGTAAGCATTCAGTGTCTTCTTTCACAGGTAACAAACTTTGGGGTCACTGTACAGGGTCAGTAGAGGAACTGGAAAGAGAGGGGAGGTCAGCAATATGAGAACCTCTAAAATACAAAGGATTGTTTTAATAACAGTCAGTAACATGAGGTGTGGGTCAGGGCCGTCTTTAAGGCAGGACAAAAGGGGCAGCTGCCCTGGGCCCTGCCATTGTTGTGGGGCCAAAAGCAGCTGCCTCATACTTGTCAACTATCCCAGTTTAAATTTCCTTGTCCCTTGAAGTTTTAGTCCTGGGCTGTGTCCCAATATCTCAGTGTGAAGTGCTGCTACTAGTGCTGCCCAGCTCTGCCCTATTGTGTACAGATGACTCCCCTGCAGACCCTGTGTTTACATGTAAATATCCAGCATTTATATGTAAATAGTGCCAGCATTACTAAGTAAATAGCTGCGGCTAGCGGCATTGATCTGTAAATAAAGGCGGCATTCATATGTATATCATGCTCCCCTGCAGTGAGGAGATGATGTGCTATAACCTCTAGCAACCAATCAGTGAGCAGTATTACTGTACAGTAATCTCTAGCAACCAATTAATAAGCAGAAATAATCTGCTGTAACCTCTAGCAACTAATCAGTGAGCTGTAATGTGTGCTGTAACCTCTAGCAACCAGTCAGTAAGCAGTAATGATATCCTGTAACCGCTGGTAGCCAAACGCAATTGCTGCCTGATCTGATACAGTAACTGATTTCAAGTCTAGCTGCTATTTATTGTATGTCTCAGAGCAGGTAGAGAGTGAAATTCCATGGGGGGAGGGTCAAGAATTTTTTTGCCCAGGGTCCAGTCAATATTAAAGACGGCCCTGGTGTGGGTGATGGTGTGCTGTCCCTGGGGACTCTGCTGCCCTAGGCCATGGCTTACTGTATGTTGATGATTCAACATTTTAGCCCTATTCACCATCAATTTGGTGGGAGGACCTTTTCTAATGAATGCATGACATTGTTAATGCTGTACAATCATATTATTTATATATGCAATAGTTTGTGAATGGTTGCTATGTCATGTGTTCTATGAGAAGGGAATTTCCATGTACATGTTATGTAATTATGACATGTGCAGCTTGTTGCTTTCTGGAATACCTAAGAAAAAATCGCTGAGATTTATTAGGGGATATAAAAAATGTACATGTTATTCAGTTGCTAGGGAGGCACTGTGGGCATAGTATACACACCTAACACAGCAGTGTAAGATTTTCCACTAGTTCGGTACTCAACTGGGACTCAACTTAATTTCTTTCAAGCACCCTTTCACGTAGGACCGCCTAGGCCTGGTGATCTGACACACAACTCTCTCTACACTGGAAACATATTACTATGTCATACTTGCACAGAGAATCAGGTGGCATTAAAGTGTAACTAAACCCCTAAACAACATGTAATATATTGCTGCTTTATACTTTAACCACTTAAGCCCCAGACCATTTGGCTGGCCAAAGACCAGAGCACTTTTTGCAATTCGGCGCTGCGTCACTTTAACTGACAATTGCATGGTCGTGCGATGTGGCTCCCAAACAAAATTGACGTTTTTTTCCCGCAAATAGAGCTTTAGTGTGCCACCCAGTGCAAGGTCAGATCTAAGGGGGGTGCTGAAACAGGCTGCCTGCCCCCCCCCCCCCAGATTTTGGTCTTGCCCTCCAGGACCAGTGGTATCAGCGGAGTGGACCCTATAATGTGGCACTGAAGTCCAACCCAGCACAGCTGAACTATCAGTATCAGTGCAGTGTTCAACCTGAGGCCGGCTCCAGCAGGAAGCAGGAAAATAGGCTGTTCGGTAAATGTAATGGAAGTTTAATTAAAAAAAGAAAAAAACAATTATTTACCCTGAGATTTATGTGTGTCTGTGAGACTTGTGGTTGAGTGAATAGCAGTATTTTGTGGGTACAAGGACTGTGTCATATATATGCAGTGTATACAGGGAATAGGCACAGGTTCTGTTTAATCATCCCCTATAAGCCTCTCCCATTCTTATGTGCAATCTTGCCATACCTACCACGGTGCACGTAGCCAAAAGGATGAATCAAAGTTGTGTTGATACTATACCCCCCTGACTACAGATATACTGCATTTTTCTGCACTGCAACATACCACACATCACACAGATATTGTGGTGTGAACAGGGTACATAGGAAACAATTGTTTTCTATGTGTCCTAGCAGTGACCTGCATTTATCCGTTGTACAAAAATGCATGTCACATCATGTGCTAACAGCCAGCGCAGGCAGAGAGCACATGGAGCTATCGGCTAAGGAGATTTGTAAGAAGGTTAACCTGTATCTTTATACTTTTCATACAGAAACAGTTATACAAAACAGGTATACAGGATTGAAGTCACAAAAGCCTAGAGAAAAAAAGGGGGGGGGGCTGGAAAATAGGAAAAAGCTGCCCCTCTCCTAAGCCCAACGCCAGAAAAAGGAGACCTTTTGGAACAGTTCTGGGACATTATGTTAGGGTTTACATATGATTTAAATAATATTCCAAGGCCTTTTTTTCTAAAGCCAGACTCTATAAAAAAGACACATTAGACAGATTAGTAAGTGATGTCAAACAACTGGTTTTCTGTGTCCTATTTACCCCCAAGAGATTTGAAAAACACAATTGGGGATAAATGTGTTAACAGTATTGGTAAAGAGCAAACCCTGTTATAAAAATTGATTTTAGGAAAGCTATAGCCATAAGCTGGCAGTAAGTTGGTAGAAAACTATCCAGCAAACATAAAAGTTTTGTTTTTCACTAGACAGGCTAGGTTGTAAAAACTTTAGCAAAAGGGAAGGTATAACCTATAGCAACCCATTAATGGTTCAGATTAAAAGAAAGGAGTCTGATTGTTTCTAATGGACTACTGCTCCAGCCAAATAAAACACGCAGTTGAGCCGCTTCTAACCACTTTATTTAGTTGCAAGGAGGGATGGGTTCAGGCGTGTTCGGATTGTAGTCCCAACCCACCTGAGCAATCCAGCAGGAAGCCCTCACTGCACACCACCGATCATAGGCATTGATGCATTTCCCAGCCCGTAGCTGCACATACACATGCTGCCTATGATTGGGCAGTGAGGGCTTTCTGGTGGGATTGCTCAGGTGGGTTGGGACTATGATCTGAACACGCGTGAACCCAACCCTAGTTGCAAGGAAATGGAGGATGTGCACACATGCCTGATTCTTTGCTTTGTGGCAGTGGGTAAAAGTAAATAGGCCACACCACAATGCACGTGGTTTTTGCACGATGATGTGGATTTTTAGTGGCTAAAACAGGCGGTCAAACTGGATGTCAAATGCTTTCTCAAAAGGGATCCGTAGCCCTTAGCCTTAAGAGTATTAGCCATGTGAACCAAGCAGAATATTGTGACTGGGAATAAGCAGCTTATAATTACTATTGAACTTTCTTTCCTAGCACTCTCAGATGCCCTTTTCCTTGCCAGCTGGTTAATAAAGAAAGGCAGATCTTGTGGTGAAAGTATTACTACCGGAAACAGGTGTTCCCTGCATTCTGATCAATTCCCTGATGTCTGTTTAACAATGGAAAGCAGGTTCTCTACTGTCTGATAACAGGGTATCAATAATCATTTATCTGGATTAGCTAATAGCTGGGCTGTAGGGGGGCATACTAAATCAAACAAATGTTTCTGCAGGTCAGGTTGCTGTAAAAGTGTTCAACATGAAGATTATTGAAAAAAGCACATTTTCCTTTATAAATACACTGAACACACATAGTGGATATATTAATTTATCAACTGTGAGAAACAAAATTAACAGTCAAAGCTTTTGAAGAGTAGAAGTTCTGGCTGACCCAGCGCATTTATTCTGTGACAGACCACATGAGAAATAAAATAACTGGATAAAAAAAATATATTATAAGTTCAGTATATTTGAATTTCATATTTGAAATTATTATTGCAACGTTTACCTTCAGGTAACATTAAACCTTCAGTGTTTTCTAGCTTAACACATTGAACACAATAAAATAATTATCCCTGAGTAAAGGATTTGTTAAAATTCTTACACCAGCACTTGTAATTTACAACTTTTAGTGCTGTAATTTATTTTTTAGATAAGGTCTGGTGTCTCTTTCGCAGACTTTGGATGAAAGTAACAGGTGCGGAAAAATTGGGCGTTGGTGGTGCCTTCACACTGTAACCTTATAGAAGTAGTCTTGATGAAAGCAATAATTGGCCTTGCGGTAAAAATTTAAACTTGACGCCCTTGTCAAACAGTTGCGGAAAACTTGATCTTTCGGTGTTGATGGTGCCTCAACCCTGTAATATTGATGAAAGCAGTCTTACAAAAGTTAAATTTGATGTCCCTGTCAAAGAGTTGTAGAGAAATTGGTCTTTAGGTGTTGTTGGTGCCTTCATCTGTAACCTTCTAGAAGTAGTCTTGATGAAAGCAAGAATTGGCCTTGCTGTAAAAAAAATTAAATGTGATGCCCATCAAACAGTTGTGGAAAAATTGGTCTTTGGGTGTTCGTGCCTTCACCCTGTAACATTCTAGAGGTAGTCTTGACGAAAACAAGAATTGGCCATGCTGTAAAAAAATAGAAATTTGACCCCCCTGTCAAACAGTTGCGGATAAATTGGATTTTGGATGTTGTTGGTGCTTTCACTCCTTAACCTTATAGAGGTAGTCTTAATGAGAGCAAAATTGGCCTTGCTGTAAAAAAATTTAATTTGACGCCCTTGTAAAATAGTTGCTGAAAAATTGGTCTTTGTATGTTGTTGGTACCTTCACCCCTTGACCTTATAGAGGTAGTCTTGATGAAAGCAAGAATTGGCCTTGCTGTAAAAAATTTTAATTTGACATCCTTGTCAAACAGTTGCGGAAAAATTGGTCTTTGGGTACCAACAAGGTGCCTTCACCCCATAACTTTCTAGAGGTAGTCTTGATGAAAGCAAGAATTGGCTGTGCTGTAAAAAATAGAAATGTGATGACTCTGTCAAACAGTTGCAGGTAAATTGGATTTTGGGTGTTGTTGGTGCCTTCACTCCTTAACCTTATAGAGGTAGTCTTAATGAGAGCAAAAATTGGCCTTGCTGTAAAAAAAATTTAATTTGATGCCCTTGTCAAATAGTTGAAGAAAAATTGGCCTTCGTATGTTGTTGGTGCCTTCACCCCATAACTTTTTAGTGGTAGTCTTGATGAAAGCAAGAATTGACCTTGCTGTAAAAAAAAAATGTATTTGACGCCCCTGTCACACAGTTGTGGAAAAATTGGTCTTTTGGTGTTGTTGGTGCCTTCACTCTGTAATCGTCTAGAGGTAGTATTGATGAAAGCCAGAATTGGCCTTGCTATAAAAAATAGAAATGTGATGCCCCTGTCAAACAGTTGTGCATAAATTGGTCTTTGGGTGTTGTTGTTGGCTTCACCCTATAATCTTCTAGAAGTAGTCTTGATGAAAGCAAGAATTGGCCTTGCTGTAAAAATAAAATTGAAATTTGATGCCCCTGTCACACAGTTATGGAAAATTTGGTCCTTGGGTGTTAATTGTGCCCACGAAACCTATACCAAGAAATTACTTTAAGATAAAATCAACACCAAAAAAGCTAGGCAGCCTAAACAGGCTTGCAGAGATTCAAGAACCAAATAACACTTAATCGAGGGCTTGATAGCTGCTGCTAATCCAAGACTGAATAATTTTTACAAATGTCAACCGGTCAACAGAGTCTGTGGACAGACACTCTCTTTTATCTTGTTTTCTAAATAGCGCAGCACTGTGTCTCATTAAATAATGTGCATACAAAATTTATATTAAATATTTCATGATCTTAAAAATATTTTAAATAAAAAAAAATGAAAATGTAAAAAAAAAAACAGTTCATCTGTGTCAATGCTTCCAAAACAATCATCGCTGTGTGTGTTTGTCCTCAAAAGGACCAATATCTAGTGCACACCTCCACCAGCTAAAGTGCTTGCTCACCTCAAAGATGAATGTAAAAGCATAGACAAATCACTCCTCGTGTCCACCACAATGGATGAACTTTTACTCTCCAATGGATGGTAATCCTACAGTCTCCAGACTGCTCCTCTGTGTGGGTAATCAGTGTTTGTATTGCCATCAAACAAACCTTCCTTCACTTTCTCATAAGTGCTCAATCACGCTATTACTTCCGTAGGATATAGACATGAAACAACAAACACAAGTGCCATAGTGTACTCTGTTTGCATGTTTATTAAAAGCCCCAAAACAAATCCACTTACAAGATAAAAACTTTAAAACAGCATGTCTATCAGACTTCTACGTACCTGACCGGTGAGTCTGCTTGGGCAGAGGGTGGTTTCCCTTATGTGTCTGACTCGTGGCCCAGGAGGCTCGGGAGTGCGGAATGGTATGAGAGCCTGGTAGTGTCAGGAACCATGAAACAGACAGAGACAGAAGTACAATCAAATCACACTTGTTTATTAATAAAAATAAAAAGGTAAATAGGAAAAAGCGTAGTCAAGCATAGCCAGAGTCCAGTAGCCAGATTGGGTAGTCAGCCAGTCCAAAGTTCATAAACCAGATTGGGTAATCAGCCAGTCCAGACGTCAGGGATCCAAGGAGAGCAACTGCAAGCAGGATAGAAGCCAGGAGGGATGTCAGCAAGCCAGTCTTGAAACAAACAGCAGGAGATGGTTCCTAGTGATGTGACCAACGTGAAGGCAAAGAAAAGAGTGAGCTGGAAGGCCTTAAATAGGCAGGTCAGACGAGCATCATCAGGAACAGCTGGTAACTGTGGAAAGAGAAGAGAGCTGGTAATTAGCCGACAGCTTAGCAGCCAGTCCAGAGGAGAAAGGGCTAAGCCAGCCCTGACAGGTAGTAGGATCCAGATGCTGGATGGTTAAACAGTTTTACAACAGCTGGTATGAAGGCTGGAACACAGGAAAACAGGTGCTGAGCAGGAGCAGAACAGGGAGGTCAGGGCACAGGCAGGGTTCGGCAACAGGCGGGCAGCGAGGTACAGAGGAGCAGGCAGAAATGGATCAAACAGGCCAAGGTCAGGTGCAGGCAGAAGTCAGCGGTATCCGAGTAGCAAGCCAGGTCATCAGGTGATCAGGAACACTGGTAAGGGTAACAGGAGCAAGGCACAGGGGAGCTGATGATCAGGCAGCACCGAGCAGAGTGCACAGCTAACCTAAATAGTTGGCCCTAAACACCACGCACGTGCGCATGCCGACCAGCACAGGCGTGCGCGCACGCGCCCGGGCACCAGCGCGCACAGGATTGTGCACATCAGAGCCAACAGACACCAGCGTGCACAGGAACATGCACACCAATGCGCACCTGCGCTCACCAGAGCGGCCAGCACAGTGTCCACTAGGGTAAGCTCTCTGACAATGTCTCAAATCATCACTTCATTCACTGCAAATCTACACTCACGAAGCTTCACAGATTTAGCTCCTCTCCTTTTATCTGTCACAAAACCTCCAGCTTCACTGAATACCCATTCAGAAAGCACATTGGAGGCAGGGCAGTCCAGAAGCTCAGTTGCATACTGGGTAAGTTCTGGCCAGTGGTCTTTTCTCATGACATAGAAACCCAGTGGATCATCTACTGAAGAGCTCTCTGTGTCTGTTTTTGCTCCTAGATAATCATTGGAAGCAGACGCTGCCGATGTGATGTTGAAGCTCACAGCCCTGGACACCGAGGACTAAAAATGTTTTCAAATGCCTCGCCGAGGCAGCACTCTTCTCCACCACACCTCCTTTTTCCAACAGAAGCCTCTGGTCCCTCTGTGAGGACAGGATGAGTTCCCGAAACCTTCCCCATGTAACAGTGGTCAGAAAGGATTGCCAACCAATAATGATCCTTATCTTTTATACCACAAATTCTCTTTTGAAGGCTTTGAAGAATAAAGGAGCCGATGCACCACAAGTTTGGGGAAGCATGAGAAGCAGAGTCCTCGAGGTCACTGAGGATTACAGTATCTGGAACTGCCTCCTCCCAGCCACACACTGCTCCCAAGCTTTCTGTGGACTAAAAACCCTCTCTTAAGGTTTTACGTATCTCTTCCTCTGCTTCAATGCCTTCATAATCCTCCTCCCCCTCTATCTCCTCTTGTGTGTTCTGTGGCATAGCAAGAATGGTGTCTGCATAAAGCAAGACTTGAGAGGAAAGGAAGTCCTCCTCTTCCTCCAGTTGCTCTGCCTCAAGTGCCCTGTCCACAATGCTCCAGCAGGAACACAAGAGGGATGGTGTCATTGATCCATGCATTGTCACGGCTCACCATTCTTGTCACCTCCTCAAATGGTGACAGTACAGTGTATGCATCCTTTATCAGCAGCCATTGGTGTGGAGGGCAAAAAAGCAGAAGTGCCCTGAGCCTGTCTTTGTGCCATACAAGGTACACAGGTACTCATTGACGGCTCTCTGCTGCATGTACAGCTGCTGCAGCATTGCCAAAGTTGAGTTCCACATGGTGGGCATGTTACAAATCAAGCAGTTTACAAGCAGGTGGAATTTCCGCTGAATTTCAGCCAAGCGAACACTGGCTGTGTATGACCACCTGAAATGGCCACCGACTCTTAGGGCCCTAGAACGCACTGTGAAGCACACAGTGCAATGTGGGACCCTCGGCGGGTAAAAATCCTACCGAGCTACCTGCAAATTCAGGTGTTCATGCTTGGCTCAAACTGTTCACCCATCTCTACCTGCAAGTATATCAAATGATTTTCCACTTCCTGTAATAGGATGACAATATTGTTTGTTCTGCAGTAAAATGACTGCAGTGTTGTCACTCTATATCCATGGTAGTCTTAGCCCTTGTACACACGGTCAGACATTCCGACAACAAAATCCGTCGGATTTTGTCCGAAAATGGTGTTGCATACACACGGTCGGACAAAGTTGTCGGAAAATCCGATCATTCAAAACGTGATGACGTTATTTCCTTACGACGGGACTACATTCAGGCTAGTAGCCAATAGCTTTGGTCTTGTAATTTGATCTGAGCATGCGTGGAACTTTGTTCGATCGGAATTCTCTACTAACGATTGGACAAAGTCTGATCGGACCATGTTGTCGGAAAATTTTATAGCCCAGCTCTAAAACTTTGTCGGTCGGATATTCCGACGGAAACAGTCTGATGGAGCTCACACACGGTCGGATCATCCGACAACACGGTCCAATCGGACATTTTCCTTCGGAATGTCCGACCGTGTGTACAAGGGCTTAGATGAACATGTATTTTCAGATGGGCTTTAATAGGGGCCTAAAAAACTTTGCATCAACTGCGCAATCATAATCAGTTTGTTTACTATTTTTTTATTTATTTTTTATCTGACACCCCCCTTCCCTCTATTCTCATCTAGGAGAGAATGACGTGCCCCATTACAGCAGCATCCTGGGATATCCATGTTAGATATTCCAAGGGACATCAACTTACAGTGAGTAGCCGGTGGAGGGTGGACCTGGAGGCATGTCTTCGGAGGCTAGCTTCAAAATTTTTGGAAAGACAGCTGGCTCCCAATGACAGCAGAGAAAGATGGTGTCACAGACATGGTGTGCAATGGAGGATCAGCGGATCACAACAGGGCAATGCTGGTTTCACTGGGCAGGTGGTATTTCTATTTCAGCTCAACTCAGTGGACAAGGTTAGAGAGACTTAAAAGCAAAATTATGCCCGGGGAGAGGGGATAAATTAAGTTCCTGTTTAAGTAAGCAGCAACTTAAGCTGGCCATACATGGTTCTAAATTTGTCTGGTTCGGCAGGGACCGGACAAATTTTGATCCATATATGGGTAGGGTGGTTGTACAAAGTCATTCAACCAATCAACTTCTGTACAACTGCCCGCCCTATTGCAAAATTTGGCCTGGATCAGCACTGCCAGCTATAGCCCGCAGCTTTGATCAGTATATTCTGACAGAAGGGAAGTCTCCCCACTGTCAGAATACAAAGGCGGGTTGGAGGATTTCCCCATCTACCTCAAATGTGTGGATGGGGGAATCAAGTCACTTTTATTTATTTTTTCAACCCGCTGGTTGAATGGAAAAAATAATGGATCATCTTAAAGCTCAACAGGGTTCAATAGTGTTCATTTAGAGGTTGTTAAGTGATTGTTCACTTAGCTTTGTATTAATATTCAGTCATGTGCAAAAGAAAAAAACAAAAACATAATTTGGCTTGCACGTGATAGAAGTGAACACTTTTCACTAAGAGCCTACACTTTGCAAAATGAACATTCATGCATCTAAGTGAACAGTCTCTCTTGCTTCAGTAAATCAACACCCATGAGTCTCCCTACTTATAGTGGTCGAATTACTAAAGGAGGAGAGAATGATTATTCAGCTGAGTGAATGTTCACTTGGTGAATAAGGTGAAACTGTGTCAACCATCTAATCATGTAGAAATAAAAAATATTTGTATTTACTATCTATTCAAAGTAATCACAGCTTCTCCCTAATCACTAAACTAAGTGAACATTTACTTAAGTTAAAATTCTTTGCTCTTCAAATAAATTAACCTTTTACCTCATAGACTTGAATTTTGAGAAAGGGAGGCACAGCACAACCATCGTGCCCTGTGTGTAATGAGGGATATATATATATATATATATATATATATATATATATATATATATATATATATATATATATATATGTATATATACACTAATCAAAGCTGCTATGCATTCTCTCTTTGCAAAGCCTAAAATGTTACATAGTTACACAGTAGGTGAGGTTGACAAGTCTAACCTATGTGTGTGATTATATGTCAGTATTACATTGTATATCCCTGTATGTTGCGGTCGTTCAGCACATGTCTGATTGCACTTTAATTCCTGATACATTGTCTTCACTCTAATCCCTACATAAACTTTCTGATCAAAAACACAAAAGAAGAGAGCGCAAAGCCGCCCTAGTGTAACTCGGCTTTAATATGGTAAAGTTAAAAACATTACAATGGTTAAACTCACAATGTGTGAAGATAGATACAGCTTCCACTGTGGCCACACTCCTAAAACCACCCCAAGATCCCGACAGGGCAATGGGTATTCAACCTAGCTGCCAGGATCCTGACAGCACACCCAAGGCTATCCACCACCACGCTTGACCTGCAGATCCTAATGTGTATGCGCCCCTTCCAGCTGGAGCTGCTCTCCGTGGACTAATGAACACACACATGCAGGATACAGGAGGGAAGAGAGTCTGGACATCACACAGTTGCCATGACAACTTGTTTCGGAGGCATGGTTTCCTTCCTCAGGTCATGATCACTAAAATGGTAACTCGCCAATTTATAGGGGAAGAAAGACATGCTCACGGTGATGCCTCCCCTGTCTCAGATCTTAAAGGGACACAGGGGTAGGGGAGGCAAAAATACTTATAGGCATTGGTTACAACAGTGGGACTATAGTAACTTAATAGATCAAACATCATAATAAATTCTTTGACAGGTGGTAATAAAAACAATTAAACAATTTATAAAGATGTATCTGCTCCCAGTGAAGACTAATATTCTAAAAAAAAACTTAGCAATTTGAATATGCTTAATTATGCTAAATTAAGGGTTTGACCATGAGACAGCAAGCATGCTACTCCCATTCTCTGTACTCTGTAATCACCCATTTTCACTAATACTCCATTTTAACAAAACTAAGCTATATATAAATAAAGAAGTACAACTGGTCCCAGAACCCACATGCCAGACAACTAGTATATTATGGTTGTTATATTGATGACGTTCTCATAATATGGGGTGGGCCATTAAAGACTGTTTTGATTTTGTCTCCTACTGTAGTGCCAACACATGAGGTATCCAGTTCACGCATGTGGTGGATCCCATCCCTCTTGTGTTTCTGGACTTGGTGCTGTCATGGGATCAGGATGGTAAGATAATTTCCAAAATCCACTTCAAGGAAACACCAGGCGATTCCTCGCTTTTTCACGGCAACTCTGTGACGTCTGCACTCTCTTTCTCCCTGTATCCTGCTCATGTGGGTTTGTTAGTCCTCGGAGAGCAGTGCCAGCTGGAATGGGCACATACGCATTAGGATCTGCAGGTCGAGCTTTTGTGTTTTTGTCTAGATGTGTTCCTGCCACCCAGAGGATCCAAAGAGAGCATCAATGCCCTTTGACTGGTCTAATTATCACTAATAGCCAGCTGGGGGACTGTCAGGAAGGGCATGCCAGCACCCAAGATGTCTGCAGAAGAATATGACCTGTTACCTCTGCCCCTGTCAGGATGCTATTGGTGCGCACGTACCCTGTGACAGCTTTTGGCGCCCAAACAGGCTATTTAAACTTAGACAGTTTTCAGATTCAGTGCTGTCTGCTCTACAGCGTTCCCTGTGTATCTTGCAATTACTTACCTGACTTCCGTTCCTGTTGTGACCCACCTTGCTACCTGACATTCCTGTTTCCTGCCTGCATCTGACCCTGGCTTGTCCTCCACTCCGCACCTGCCTGCTCCTTCTGCTACTCCACTGCCAGCCTGTTAACGACCCGGCCTGTAATTTGATTCTGCTTCTGCTTCTGCTTCAGCCTCTGTTCCTGACGTGCCTGTTTGTTTATGACCCGGCCTGCCTGTACCTGCCTTCTCTTCAGCCTCGAGGGTGCTGCCATACAGAGATTTAACTATTTACCCCATCCTACAGGTCGTTTATGAACAAAATAAATAGGATTGGTCCCAGCACAGAACCCTGGGGGACCCCACTACCCAGCTCTGACCATTCCGAGTACTCCCCATTTATCACCACCCTCTGAACTTGCTCCTGTAGCCAGTTTTCAATCCATGTACTTAACCTATGGTCCATGCCAACAGACCTTATTTTGTACATTTAACGTTTATGGGGAACTGTGTCAAATGCTTTTGCAAAATCCAGATACACTACGTCTACGAGCCTTCTTTTATCTAGATGACAACTCACCTCCTCATAGAAGATTAATTGATTGGTTTGGCAAGAACAATTCTTTGTGAATCCATGCTGATTACTGCTAATGATACCGATCTTGTTACTAGAATCTTGTATATAGTCCCTTATCATCCCCTCCAAGAGTTTGCATACTATTGATCTTAGGCTAACTGGTCTGTAATTCCCAGGAATGTATTTTGGCCCCTTTTTAAATGTTGGTGCTACATTGGCTTTTCTCCAATCACCTGGTACCATTCCAGTCAGTAGACTGTCAGTGTTATATGTCTAAAAATATTCAGCACACTTTGAGAAGCTGCTTTGGGTTCTTCTTAGGCAAACATAACCGACACCTACCAAGAGCTGTAGTCACATCCTTGGACTACCCAAGTCAAGGTGTGGGACAGAAGTGTTATTTATTTGGTATTTATTCTTCACTTCTCTACATTTTTTCCTAGAATGAATAGGTTTCATTTTTTCATTTAGCGCTTTCCATTGTAGGGGCAATTTACTAAACTCCAGATTTTCTGTAACTTTAAAAAGAGACCGGAGATGCAGAGATGTGGATGGATGTTCTCTCTCTCTCTCCTTACTCCATTAATAAAAATACAAGTCTTCTTATGAATGGAAGAAAGACTCAGCCTGACTACATTTTGTTCTGCCAACAGATAGAAAGTCTCCAGAGATCTGCCAAATGCATTGCTGCATACTACATGTAGCTAATACTACATACAGTATGATACAACTGTTAAACATAATAATAATAATAATAATAATAAAAAACAGGGTTTATATAGCGCCAACAGTTTGCACAGAGCTTTACAATATAAAGGGGGACAACACAGCAATAATACAAGAGGATTAGGAGGGCCCTGCACCGTAGAGCTTACAATCTAATAGCGTTAGAAGTTGATTGGTTGCCAAGCGCAGAAGTCCCGGACTTAGTAAAAAAACAAAAACCTATATATATATATATATATATATATATATATATATATATATATATATATATAAAATAAGAATAAGATTAACTAGAATCGATTCCAGAAAACAAGTGGACAAATGCAAAAATGTGCTAATATATCATATACACTTTAACATGGTAATGTGGTTTCAAAAGTCATTTTTAATATTTTTGAATCTGCAGTTTCCAATGCCTAGTAATCGGGTCCTTGTTTCAGCACCACCTGATATGGGGTGCTCCAGGTGCGGTTCTGCATGGTCACTATCGCATGGGCTTCTGATGCAACACACATTATGCAGGTATGGTCTGCTGTTATCTCCATCCTGAGAAATGCCATACAGTCATTGCTTGCATGCCAGTAGCCAGGAATTAGCTGCAAAAGGTTTGCAGGAGATCAGCAGCACTGAGATACAAAAAAGCATTAAAATATGATAAAAAACAGGTAAAAAAAGGTAGCTGTTTTCAATAATACACAGAGAGTTAGAAAATGAAACAATTTGGTTGGGGTTTACATCTACTTTAAGCAGTTTTGCATTACACAAAATAGTTATAACTACAGTACGTCTTTTTAATAACAAGAATGGTAATTTTCTAAACGAGACTAATGTAACTTGTTTCCATCTATCTGTCTGTTCCATCTATCTATTCAACCGGACAGATAAGCATACAGACAAATGCCAGGTCACATATGCATAATAATTAATTGTTCTATTAGTCTTTAGCAGTTAATGAGGAAAGATTGTTCAGGATTACACCAGGTCCAGCCAACTTATTTTTCATGGTAAGTAGATGAATTAAAAAGTACACTGTGTCACAAAAAAATCCCATAAAATAGAAGCATCATTAGAGCTCCATTCTCCAGCTGAAAGGAGGAGGAAAAGTGCTTCTTTGCATGGAAATGTATGCAGGTCCTTCATATGCCTGCCAGATGACCTGCCTATCACTCATATAATTGCTTCCCATCTGGTGTCTGGAGAAGACAAAGCCATGGGCATTTGTCAGAGCAGGGGGGATGTATATATCCGAGCCCTGGTATAAAGAAACACCCCAAACACATGTTGACCCGACCATTTCTTTAGCTTGGAGGGCCATTCATGAATTTGTAAACTGATTGTTCGTTGAATGACTCGGCTTTCCTCTCTAAACAGCGGCACACTTCTGTCAGTCAAGAGCCCTATACAAAAGGCAATGACAAACTTTGGGATATCTATCACAAAAATGACACTTTAATAGCACAGTCACACAATTCATAGCAACCCCAGCATTTGACAATTGCTTGAAAAGGTTTTATTTTAATACTACTTAGCTAGCTTTCAGTACAAATTATTATTTTATACAAATAGAGTGATAAACTATGCTTCAAAATATATACTATATATATATATATATATATATATATATATATATATATATATATATATATATATATAGCGCAGAGCTGAAAAGAGCATAGAGCTGAAAAGTGCTTATTAACCAATATTTCAGTTATGGGTAACCTATTGGAGACATTTTCCTTAATTTCCTGTCCCATAGCCAAAACAGGAAGTAAGGGGAAATCCCAAAAGTGAGGGAATCTCTTATTGTCACTAGAGTCACCAGAACTAGTTTCCCCAGTCGAGGATTTCCTCTATTACTGCTCTGGAGAAAACCTAAAATTTGTGATTTTCTTTCACTTTGGATGATAACAGTAAGCATGACAAATAGAGAGTCAATTTTCCTAATGGAAAACAGACAGTAATAAAAACCTGAGACAGGTGTTCTAATCTCTCCCCACTCAACAGTCTCTGTGAAAGTGCCACTGGATATGTGCATGCCTTCCACGTCTATGAAGGCAGACTCCCAGCTCCAGCCCCCCGAGGTGTCCAACCCACATCGGAACAAGCAGAAAAAATATCTGGGATATGGCTTTCCTCCTGTTCCAAAAGGGGTATCACATCTACCTAGAAAATTATTATCCCAGTTTGCTCCTTTTCCACCACCTGTACCATGAGAAAACCTTGGTCTGCGGTACAATAAGAACAAACAGGAAGGGCTTGCCAAAATGTCTAGTCACCACAAGGCTACAAAGGGGGGATTTGAGGAACAAGGAAAGGTGGCCGTGAAGTTGGGGGATAGGAGAGATAGGAGACCTGTGTATGTCCTGTCCACTATCCACAATGCCACCTCAGTGGAACTTCATGGAAGACGCAGTCCCTTTCAAAAGCCTGGATGTATCCACAATTACCAACAGAAATTGGAAGAAGACGCCAAACAAAATGGAGGAGGAGTTAGGAGAGACACCAGTTTTCATTGTCCCCAACGTCCCTCCCAATCACACCTATGCATCAGAGAATGCTTCAGACGTTATCACACTTTCCTAAAATATTAGCCCGTATTTCTAACAGCCTGCCATTTCCCCATTTCAATATCTGTGCTGATTATTTGCCTGCTGCCTCAACCAACTATGCCCTGCAAACTAAGAAGAAAAAAAAAAGTTTTGCTTTTAGTTATTCTTTAAAGCCAACCTTCTCTGTTCATCTTGTGTGGATGAATAAAGTTTCCAGAGTAATTTTGTTTATATTGATTGAAAGGAAATTAACCACTTCCCGTCCATCATATAGCAGAATGACAGCCGCAAAGTGGTTAAGTTATCCTGACTGGGCATCATGTCGTCCAGCAGGATAAGCCACTCGCATGTGCCCCCGAGGGCACGCAGTGCGGCGATCGGTGGTGTGGTGTGTCGCTCTGACACACTGCATCTCCAATCTTGGTAAAGAGCCTATGACATAGGCTCTTTACCATGATATCAGCTGCATCCAATCACAGCTAGTCACATCGTAACCAGGAAGTGATGTTTATTGGCATACACCTCTTTTCATGCTGACAAGGCACGGGTAGAGGAGAGACATTCAGTGGCTCTACTGACGGGGGGGGTCTGTGCTGATAATCAGCACATTAATTATCAGTGCAGACCCACCAGGGATGCCCACTAGAGCCCACCAGGGATGCAAATCAGTGCCCATCAAGGATGCTAATCAGTGCCCATAAGAGATACCAATCAGTGCCCATCAGTAATGCCTGTCAGTGTCTCCTCATCAGTGCTGCCTATCAGTGCCACCTATAAGTGCCCATTAGTGTGGCCTATCAGTGATGCATATTAGTGCCTCATCATTAGTGCCCATCAGTGCCACCTCATCAGTACCCATCAGTGAAGGAGAAAACTTACTTATTTACAAAATATTATAACAGAAACAAAGAAATACATATTTTTTGCAAAATTTTCTGTATTTTTATATTTTATTAGCAAAAAATAAAAACCTAGATGTGATCAAATTCCACCAAAAGAAAGCTCTATTTGTGGGAAAAAAATTATAAAAATGTAGTTTGGGTACAGTGTAGCATGACCGCACAATTATCATTCAAAATACGACAGCACTGAAAGCTGAAAATTGGCCTGGGCAGGAAGTGGGTGAAAGTGCCCAGTATTAAAGTGGTTAAAGATGATCAGCAGTTATAAAAATCTACAATGATTATATAAAAACATAGGTATATTATACAGATAAAATACACAGGTTAGGCAGAAGTAAGCATCAATACCCACATTTGTTAACACGTTTCTCGGCCACCAACCACTGTTTCCTCAAGACTGGGCAATTAAATATATTTTCAATTGATCTGTCTAACATAAATAAGTGTGAAATACTTAATATCATGCATCAAACAACTTATCCAACTTACACCCCATTGTATAATGGAACAATGGCTATTTTTTTGCGGCAGAGGAAATATTGATGTACTTGCACCAAATTGATATGTGGCCAAGGTACATTGATGATATTTAGCTTTTCTGGTCTGGTCCAGTCAAACTGTTGACTGAGTCATCATATTTTAGCTTTTTCAATGATTTACTGGAAAAAAAAACTCCTTATTGTTCTTAGACCTAAAGATTTATATGAAACAAGAAGGCAAAATAGCCACTAACCTGTACAGAAAAGAAACATTAGGTAATTAATTGCTGCACTTTAACAGTGTGCAATTATGGGATTGCGAAAGTATTCGGCCCCCTTGAACTTTTTAACCTTTTGCCACATTTCAGGCTTTAAACATAAAGATATAAAATTTTTTCTGAAGAATCACCAACAAGTGGGACACAGTTGTGAAGTGGAACAAAATCTATTGGATATTTTAAACTTTTTTAGCAAATAAAAAACTGAAAAGTGGTGCATGCAAAATGATTTGGCCCCTTTACTTTCAGTGCAGCAAACTCACTCCAGAAGTTCAGCGAGGATCTCTGAATGATCCAATGTTGTCCTAAATGACTGATGGTGATAAATAGAATCCACCTGTGTGTAATCAAGTCTCTGTATAAATGCACCTGCTCTGTGATAGTCTCAGGGTTCTGTTGAAGGCGCAGAGAGCATCACGAAGACCAAGGAACACACCAGGCAGGTCTGTAATACTGTTGTGGAGAAGTTTAAAGCTGGATTTGGATACAAAAAGATTTCCCAAGCTTTAAACATCCCAAGGAGCACTGTGCAAGCGATCATTTTGAAATGGAAGGAGTATCAGACCACTGCAAATCTACCAAGACCTGGCCGTCCCTCTAAACTTTCAGCTCAGACAAGGAGAAGACTGATCAGAGATGCAGCCAAGAGGCCCATGATCACTCTGGATGAACTGCAGAGAAATACAGCTGAGGTGGGAGAGTCTGTCCATAGGACAACAATCAGTCGTACACTGCACAAATCTGGCCTTTATGGAAGAGTGGCAAGAAGAAAGCCATTTCTCAAAGATATCCATAAAAAGTCTCGTCTAAAGTTTGCCACAAGCCACCTGGGAGACACACCAAACATTCCACACATGTGGAAGAAGGTGCTCTGGTCAGATGAAACCAAAATCGAACTTTTTGCCCACAATGCAAAACGATACGTTTGGCGTAAAAGTAACACAGCTCATCACCCTCAACACACCATCCCCACTGTCAAACATGGTGGTGGCAGCATCATGGTTTGGGCCTGCTTTTCTTCAGCAGGGACAGGGAAGATGGTTAAAATTGAGGGGAAGATGGATGCAGCCAAATACAGGACCATTCTGGATGAAAACCTGTTGGAGTCTGCAAAAGACCTGAAACTGGGACGGAGATTTATCTTCCAACAAGACAATGATCCCAAACATACAGCAAAATCTACAAAGGAATGGTTCACAAATAAACGTATCCAGGTGTTAGAATGGCCAAGTCAAAGTCCAGACCTGAATCCAATCGAGAATCTGTGGAAAGAGCTGAAAACTGTTGTTCACAAAAGCTCTCCATCCAACCTCACTGAGCTCGAGCTGTTTTGCAAGGAAGAATGGGCAAGAATTTCAGTCTCTCGATGTGCAAAACTGATAGAGACATACCCCAAGCGACTTGCAGCTGTAATCGCAGCAAAAGGTGGCTCTACAAAGTATTAACGCAAGGGGGACGAATAATTTTGCACGCCCCACTTTTCATTTTTTTATTAGTTAAAAAAGTTTCAAAAATCCAATAGATTTCGTTCCACTTCACAATTGTGTCCCACTTGTTGGTGATTCTTCACAAAAATATTAATTTTATATCTTTATGTTTGAAGCCTGAAAAGTGGCAAAAGGTTAAAAAGTTCAAGGGGGCCGAATACTTTCGCAAGGCACTGTATATGCAGATTTGATGCAACTGTACCAACAATAAGAGATTTGAAGAAGAAGCTATACAATTGCAAAAGAGATGCTTAAGATGAGGTTATAGTAGGTAAAAACCTCCTGAAATGAGCATACTGGTGGGCTATGGATATATCATTTTGGGATCTGAAGTTATTTATTTCCTCAACAGTACATTTAGAGCCTTTTCACACCGAGCCGCGGGTGCCGTCGGCGGTAAAGCGGCGCTATTTTTAGCGCTGCTTTACTGTTGTTTTAGCAGTGCTATTCAGCCACTAGCGGGGAGGTTTTAACCCCCTGCTAACGGCTGAAAAGGGGTTAAATCTTCCCACAAAACACAGCCGGAGCAACGTTTTGCCGGCAGTATCACAGCGATGCCCCACTGATTTCAATGGGGAACAGCAGTGGAAGAGTGGTGAGTTCACTGCTCCTTCACCGCTCCAAAGAAGCTCCTGCAGGACTTTTTGTGACGTCCTGCCAGTGCACCGCTGGAGTGAAAGGAGCTGATTTTTCAGGCGCTATACATGCCCTATTTTTTAGTGCTGTAGCACCTGAAAAACGCTGGCAGTATGAAAGGGGTCTTAAAGTCCTGTCATTTTGGTGGGTGCTTCTATGGCATTTACATAATGGTGGGATGGTACCTCTTAGGAAATTAAACAAATGATGTGGTTTCCACTTTTCATTTGTGTTGCACATTTGCTTTGAGGGCCAGTTCACAACACATGCAGTCCAGTGCGTTTTTTTCTGCATCAAAAAACGCATGGAAAGTAGGCTATACTTCACACCAGTTCTTGCAGTTCAAGTGCGTTTTAGTACCAGAAAAAAGTAGAACATTCTGAATTTTTCCTGCACTGGACTGTACTGGAACGATGTAAAATGCATCAAAAACGCATGCCGGATCGTGCCCATGCCGTATCTCTGATCGTGATAAGAAGCCTCTGACAGAGGCTTCTTACCATGTGATCAGCTGTGACCAATCACATCATTGTGAGAACCAAAAAGTGCCAGTAAACGGCATTCCTCAGTTTGCACTGAAAGAGAGAGCCAATCGGCGGCTCTTCCTGTCAGAGAGTGGGGGTCTGTGCTGATAACCAGCACATTGATTATCAGCACAGCCACATCAGATGTGCTAATCATTGCCCCAATAATAAAGTCTGCCAGTGCCAACTACAGTGCCAATCAGTGCCCATCACAGTGCCAATCAGAGCCCACCACAGTGCCAACCAGTGTCCATCACAGTGCCAATCAGTGCCCAGCATTGATACCTGCCAGTACCTGCCCAATCAGTGCTGCTCATCAGTGCCATCTATTAGTGTCCATCAATGCCACCTGTCAGTGCCAATCAGTGCCGCCTGTCAGTGCCCATCAGTGCCGCCTATCAGTGCCTATCAATGCTGCCTGTCAGTGCCCATCAGTGCTGCATATCAGTGCCACCTATCGGTGCCCATCAGTGCTGCCTATCATTGCCCATCAATTCTACATATCAGTGCCTCCTCACCAGTTACCATCAGTGCCACCTTATCAGTGCCCATTGGTGCCGCCTCATCAGTGAAGTAGAATTTTTTTTTTATAACAGAAAAAATAAAAAAACTTTATTTTTTTCAAACATGTCGGTCTATTTTAGTTTGTTTAGCAAAAAATAAAAAACGCAGATGTGATCAAATACCACAAAAAGAAAGCTCTTTTTGTGAGAAGTAAATGATGTAAATGTAGTTTGGGTACAGTGTTGTATGACCGTGCAATTGTCATTCAAAATGCGACAGCGCTGAAAGCTCAAAATTGTCCTGGGCAGGAAGGGGCAAAAGTGCCTGGCATTGACGTGGTTAAGGTCCTAATAAAAATGTATTGCTGTGGGTCTTATCTATACATTATAAAGGTCAGGATAGATACATGGATGGTGCCATTGATAACTTGTGTTTGAAGGTACATGTACCATGGCTGCCATTATTTTCCTTGTGCTTCACTACATAGTGAGTCGCTGACCCAGGACAAGCATGAACAGATTGGGGCTTGTCAGCTAATTCTTGTTCCAGTCAGTCACTCTTCAAGTAGGGAAGCTTGGATAGGAATGACGATTGGTAGCGGCTTCTTCCATATTTCTACCCTGATGGGTTAGTTGTAATCAGTTTTGAGAGATTGTAAATATGTAATTATGTTTATTATCTTTTATATATTTCTTAATTTGTAGTTACCATAAACCTGCTGGTTAAAAAAAAAAAAAAAAAACTCACAAAGCCGTTTTAATACACCATGCATGCAATCCTAAGTGACATCTCATTAAGAACAAATGAGCCATTCACTCACTATTCACATTTGCATGTTTTGCCCAGATTTTTTTTTTTATCTCTTTAGCTGTGCAATGTCAATGAATTGTGACAACAGGGACAAGCACCTGCATCCAACACATCATATCACATAGGGGTGAGAGATTTGGTTATAAAATCAACACATTTCCCTGAAATGATCCAGAGGAGGTCTGTGGTCTGGAAACAGACGGGCCATTGACTGCGCGGTGTGGCGCCTATGCTCACAGCACAATCACATGCATTTGCTCTGTAGACTAGCAGGCTGCTTGGATAAAAGGTAATCAATGGGATTATTTCATGCTACACTGAATCTTTACGCTACATACAGCTGACCTGCCCTGGCCATTCAGTGTGCAATCAGGCCCTTATGATTTGCATTTTATTACTAGAGAAAGATACAAGGCCAGTTCATGGCACAGACCCTGGGTCAGAAAGTTATGTAGTCATTTACGATATATGTGTATATAACTTGTGCGCTACGCTATGTCTGATAGATCAAATGTATACCAGGAATTAATAAAAAAATATATATAATATAAAAAATGTATAAAAAAATCCCAAGATATTGAATGAGATGGTTAAATCTATCTGTTAAATATAATGAAGGAATATTGCTTCCAAAACTTGTAGTGTCACCATATACACAGTACAACATTAAACCAAAAGTAGTGTGGCACTAAATCCCAAAAAATCTATGGTGTGACGCTGTGATGTTCAACATAAAAAAAAAATGTACACCAATAATAAAAGTTTGATAATATATATATATCTCAGATAATAATGTTTATAATAAGTGAATCTATAATGACCATAAGTTATATTTAATGGAAAAAAGAGAGACAAATGTATATATAACATGAAAGTCAGTCCATAACAGCCCTATTGGGCAGTGCATCCAAAATCCAGTGCTGTAAAGCCCTTGTACACACGGCCGAAGATTCCGACAACCAAATCCGTCAGAGCAATTCCAACGGATTAATTCGGGAAGAGGTCCGGAAGTGATGTTGCATACACACGGTCGGACTAAGTTGTCGGAAAATCCGATTGTACATAACGTGATGACGTGACGTGACGTGATGACGTTATTTCATTACGACGGGTCTACGTTCAGGCTAGTAGCCAATAGCTTTGGTCTAGGAATTTGATCTGAGCATGCGTGGCACTTTGTCCGTCAGAGTAGGCTACACATAATCGGAGTATGTCCGACATGAGCATTTTGTCGGAAAATTTTACCGGCAAGTTGAAAAAGTTGGTCCGTCGGATATTCCGAAAGAAACAGTCCAATGCAGACCACACACAGTTGGAATATCCGACAAAACGGTCCGATAGGAAACATTCCGTCGGAATCTCCGACCGTGTGTACAAGGGCTAAGAACCACAAATAAGTGAATATAAATGAAGTTCTTTCCAATATAAAGTGAAGTGCTGTGTTAATTCTCCAAATAAAGTGGCATTCTTAATCCATGCAATACAATATTTAATCCATAATCTCCACCACTGTGCGCAATGGCAGCTCACCTTAAGATTCAATGTAACTCGCTTCCATTGAATCAGTAATCTCCATTGAGAACGTAACTCTCGATGGTTAAATGATAATGACACTCAAACGGCCAACACTTGGAAGGGAAATGAAAATCCACCTAGTGTAGTAGTACTAAAACAGGTTTATTAAAAAAAGTAGTACAGGTACGCCTCACTTAATGGCCAGGTTCCGTTCCAACGACCAGGTCGTTAAACGAATAGGTTGTTAAATGAGGAGTCACAAGAAATCAATATTTTAAGCATTCTTAACTACTGTACTGTACTGTATTGTGAAAAAAGGGTCTAAACACAAAACTGCAGCTCAATAACTTTGTTTTAATTTGTATAAGTACAGAACACAAACAAAAATTCTGTACTGTATTGTACAATACAATGATGTACAGCGTGTCGTTCGGGTGGGGAGAGCTGGTCATAAGTCTGAGCAGTCGTTAAACAAAGAGTATCTGTAACTTACTGTTAAAATCACACAAGCAACATTATCAGTTTTGAACTTCCGGTCTCGACTGCGACCAGAAGTGACGTCACCCAGCTCCTCCCAATGCATTGCGTCACGTGTCTGTGTCCCGTGAGAAAGTCAGATTCACTTATTCCAGCAATATTTAACCATTATTATCTGAGAATATATATATATATATATATAAAACTTTTATTATTGATGCACATTTGTTTTTTATGTTGAACATGATGGCATCACATTATAGATCTATGTATTCATTAAAGATATTTAATAATTGTACTTATAATGATGCTAAGACTGAGCAAAATAGTAGGTGAATGACACGTATCATTATTTAATGTAATTACGCCAACCAATTGGCATTTAGTTTGTGAAAGCACCGTGTATCATAAATAGCTGCCATTTTTTATCTTATAAAATACTTGTTTTTACCTTTTTTTCATCCTGTATTGCATCTCAGTGCTGCTGATCACCTGCAGCCAGTCTACATGCATATACTCTAGTAATCACTGCCTTTCTCAAGCCAGGATTATTGATGGTGACATTAGGACATGCTAAAATGTAAGTTGAAAACATCCATCAGAAGACTACAAGGTAACAATACAGAAACATAATTGTGACATATAGATAGAACATTGTCAATCCTTAAGAGATTTTGGCTGAACAAGTACCTTCATGGCAGATTTATTAGGAATTATTTCAATGAAAGCTGTGGATTTAAATATATTAAAAGTGGCTTTCAATTCAAAGTACAGAATTTGCACAGCATGTTACACAGAGCAAGGAGCTGAGTGTAATCTGAGACCTGAGTATTAAAGGAATAGACACTCCCCCTCTACTCATGCTTTCAATCACCTACGTGCTTGGGGGGTCAGGGCCGTCTCCCAGAATTCCTTGATATTGGCAGCATAAGCAGGGGGAGAGAGCAGGCATAAATCACACTATGGGCTTTGGACTGAAGGCAAGTACATACTATAGAAGCATATACTTTGTTCATTTTTCATTTGAGAGGTTTACAGCTACTTTAACTACATGCTGACCGCTGGCTGTCAAATGACGGCCAGGCGGCGCACCTATTGTGGCGGGAGGCTGTCATATGAACCGTTTAAACAGCGAATGCGCGTGATCGTGCACGCGCATCCCTGTTTCTTCGGTGGCAGCGTGTCACGGAGACACCGCTCACCACCGAAGGGGGTGAACAGCCATTGACTTCATCACGGCCGATCACAGATGGTCACACCCCGACTGTGCACGGCCCATGCGCGCGATCGTGAGCGCGCTGCGCGTGCACGTCGGTGGCGGCGTGTTCCCCGGGAACACTGCTCATCACCGATGCTGGTAAACACCTATTGGCCGGCCGTTTACCCACGTGATCGGCTGTGATCCTTTCACAGCCAATCACTAAAATGTAAACAAACCGCGGTAACAAGATGTTACCGGGTTCTCCTCCTCACACACCGATCGTGTGTGAGGAGGAGATTGCGGTAACATCTCGTTACCGTCTACAGTGTACACCAATCATACTGATTGCCCCCCTAATAAAGAGGACCTGTCACCACCCCTCATAGTACCTGTCAATCACAGTCCATCAGAGTACCTGTCACAGTCCATCAGAGTATTTGAGTACCTGTCACAGCCCATCAGAGTACCCAAGTACCTGTCACAGCCCATCAGAGTACCCGAGTACCTGTCACAGCCCATCAGAGTACCAGAGTACCTGTCCCAGCCCATCAGAGTACCCGAGTACCTGTCACGACATATCAGAGTACCCGAGTACCTGTCACGGCCCATCTGAGTACCCGAGTACCTGTCACGGTCCATCAGAGTACCTGAGTACCTGTCACGGTCCATCAGGGTACCCGAGTACCTGTCACGGTCCATCAGGGTACCCGAGTACCTGTCACGGTCCATCAGGTTACCCGAGTACCTGTCACAGTCCATCAGAGTACCGAGTACCTGTCACAGTCCATCAGGGTACCCGAGTATCTGTCACGGTCCATCAGAGTACCCGAGTACCTGTCCCAGCCCATCAGAGTACCCGAGTACCTGTCACGGCACATCAGAGTACCCGAGTACCTGTCACGGCCCATTAGAGTACCCGAATACCTGTCACGGTCCATCAGAGTACCCGAGTACCTGTCACGGTCCATCAGAGTACCTGTCATGGTCGTCCCCGAAATCCAGCGGCCCATGGAAGACCTATTCACAGAATCCCTTCGTTGAGCGCTAATAGGTTTCCCTGGGCGCGCGTTGGCGCGAACGGACGCACGCGGGTGCGAGCAGGTACGAACGTGCGCACGCGGGTGCGCGAGGTTGCGAACGTGCGCACGCGGGTGCGCGGGGTCACGAACGGCTGCACGGTTTCACGTGGGTGCGCGCGGGCACGCCTGGCGACCGTTCTTGGCGCCCAGAGGGCTTCTTAAGGAATCCGTTCTAGTGCCCCGGTGCTGTCCAGTCTACAGCGTTCCTGTGACTTACCTCTGCTAACCTGATTGTTCCTGCTCTGTTCTACCCGGCCTGTTCCTGATTACTCCTGCTTGCTGCCAGCCTTGACCCTCGGACTGTCTGACCACGCTTCTGCCTTCTCCTTTGTACTTCTGCTGCCTGCCCGTTGACGACCCGGCCTGTGTTTGACCCTGCTGTTCTGCCAGTTGATCCAGTCTGCCATCTGAGGCCGCTGCTGCCTGTTGCCTGCCTGCCAGCCGCTCCAGTCTGCCATCTGTGACCGCTGCTGTCTGCTGCCTACCTGCCAGCCGCTCCAGTCTGCCATCTGTGACCGCTTCTGCCTGTTGCCTGCCTGCCAGCCGCTCCAGTACGATCACCTGTACCCGCTGCCAGCCGCTGACTACTCACCAGCTGTTCCAGAACCACCTGCCTGCACCCGCCTCTGTCTGACGCCAGCTCCAGGGCCAAACCTACCATCACCTGCTTGGCACTTGTGCCCTCTGACCTCTAGAGTCCCTGTTCCCACTCTCAGGGAATCTCGAGCCAGAGGCTTACGAGAGGCCACTCCCTGCACTCCGGGCTCCTTCCACCAGGTACGTGACAGTACTGGACAGCCATGTCCGAGCCCACGCAGGGAGCCTCTCCTATGGACGAACTTTGCCGCCACCTCGCAGGACTCACTCAAGCGGTGAAGCGGTTGGCACTTGTGCCCTCTGACCTCTAGAGTCCCTGTTCCCACTCTCAGGGAATCTCGAGCCAGAGGCTTACGAGAGGCCGCTCCCTGCACTCCGGGCTCCTTCCACCAGGTACGTGACAGTACCCGAGTACCTGTCACGGCACATCAGAGTACTCGAGTACCTGTCACGGCCCATCAGAGTATCCGAGTACCTGTCACAGTCCATCAGAGTACCCGAGTACCTGTCACGGCCCATCAGAGTACCCGAGTACCTGTCACGGTCCATCAGAGTACCCGAGTACCTGTCACGGTTCATCCGAGTACCCGAGTAGCTGTCACAGCCCATCAAAGTACCCGAGTACCTGTCACGGTTCATCCAAGTACCCGAGTACCTGTCACAGCCCATCTGAGTACCCGAGTACCTGTCACAGCCCATCTGAGTACCCGAGTACCTGTTCCAGTCCATCTGAGTACCCGAGTACCTGTCACAGTCCATCTGAGTACCCGAGTACCTGTCACAGTTCATCTGAGTACCTGAGTACCTGTCACAGTTCATCTTAGTACCCGAGTACCTGTCACAGTCCATATGAGTACCTGTCATCGCCCTTCAGAGTACCCAAATACCAGTCACCAAGCCATCAGAGTACCTGTCACCAGGCCATTAGAGTACCCGAGTACCTGTCACCAGGCCATCAGAGTACCCGAGTACCTGTCACCAGGCCATCAGAGTACCCGAGTACCGGTCACCAGGCCATCAGAGTACCCGAGTACCTGTCACCAGGCCATCAGAGTACCCGAGTACCTATTTGCAGCCCATGTCTCATAGAATATACGTTGGGGTGTTTGCTTTCCAAAATTGGGTCATTTTGTGGGTAATTTCACTGTCCTGGTGGTCCAGGACCTTCAAAAGTGTGATAGGTAGGAATGAAATGAGATGTGTAATTTATGCTCCTAGAACGCCTGAACGTACTACTTCAATGTTTGGCCTCTCTATGTGGCCAGGCTGTGTAAAAGTCCTACACATGTGGTATCGCCATACTCGGGAGGAGTAGAAGAATGTATTTTGGGGTGTCATTTTTGTTATATACATGCTATGTGTTAGAAATATCTTATAAATTGCCAATTTTGTGTAAAAAAAAATGCGTTTTAATTTTTTTCCACATATTCCAAAAACTTCTGGAAAAAAATTAACCCTTCAAAAGACTCATTATGCCTCACAGATTATACGTTGGGGTGTTTGCTTTCCAAAATGGGGTCATTTTATGGGAAATTCCATTGTCCTGGTACTCCAGGGCCTTCAAAATGTAATAGGTGGATGAGAAATGAGATGCGTCATTTTTGCTCGTAGAACGTCTGAAGGTACTACATCAATGTTGGTGCTCTGTATGTGGCCAGGCTGTGTAAAAGTCTCACACATGTGGTATCGCCGTACTCGGGAAGAGTAGCAGAATGTATTTTGGGGTGTAATTTGTTGTATGAATATGCTGTGTGTGAGAAATAACCTGATAATATGACAATTTTGTAAAAAAATAATAATAAAAAAAAAATCTTCATTTTGCAAAGAATTGTGGGAAAAAATTACAACTTAAAAAAACTCACCATGCTACTTACTTAATACCTTGGAATGTCTACTTTGTAAAAAGGGGTCATTTGGGGGGTATTTGTACTTTCCTGACTTGTTAGTGTCTCAAGAAATGAGATACACCTGATGTACTGAAGGCCTGATCAGAAGTGATTAATTTTCAGTGATTGGCACCATAGTTTGTAGACTCTATAACTTTCACAAAGACCAAATAATATATACTAATGTGGGTTATTTTTACCAAAGATATGTAGCAGTATAAATTTTGGCCAAAATTTATGAAGAAAAATTACTAATTAGCAAAAATGTATGACAGAAACAAAGAAAAAGGCATTTTTTCACAAAATGTACGTTTTATTTTATTTATAGCACAAAAAATAAAAAACCCACTAGTGATTAAATACCACTAAAAGAAAGCTCTATTTGTGTGGAAAAAAGGACGCAAGTTTCATATGGGTACAGTGTTGGATGACTGAGTAATTGTTATTCAAACTGTGAGAGCGCTGAAAGCTGAAAATTGGTCTGGTCAGGAAGTGGGTGTAACTGCACTGTATTGAGGTGGTTAAAGCAGAACTCCAACCAAAAATAGCAATAAAAAAAAAAGGGAAGCCTATTAACCATTTCCCATCCATGTCAATTCTGGCACTTCGCTACTACATGTAAAAATCTACAGTATCTCACAAAAGTGAGTACATCCCTCACATTTTTGTAAATATTTTATTATCTCTTTTCATGTCACAACACTTTGCTCCAATGTAAATTAGTGAGTGTAGGTAGTATAACAGTATAAATTTGCTGTCCCCTCAAAATAACTCAACACACAGCCATTAATGTCTAAACCACTGGCAACAAAAGTGAGTACGCCCTAAGTGGAAATGTCCAAACTGAGCCCAAAGTATCAATATTTTGTGTGGCCACCATTATTATCCAGCATTGCCTGCCTTAACCCTCTTGGGCATGGAGCTTCACAGGTTGCACTTCCACTACTCCATGGTGACATCACGGAGCTGGTGGATGTTAGAGACCTTGCCGTCCTCCACCTTCCATTTGAGGATGCCCCACAGATGCTCAATAGGGTTTAGGTCTAGAGACATGCTTGACCAGTCCATCTCCTTTACCCTCAGCTTCTTTAGTAAGGCAGTGGTAATCTTGGAGGTGTGTTTGGGGTCGTTATGTTGGAATACTGCCCCATGGCCCAGTCTTCCGAAAAGAGGGAATCATGCTCTGCTTCAGTATGTCACAGTACATGTTGGCATTCATGGTTCCCTCAATGAACTGTAGCTCCCCAGTGCTGGCAGCACTCATGCAGCCCCAGACCATGACACTCCCACCACCATGCTTGACTGTAGGCAAGTACTCCTCACCTGGTTGCCGCCACACAGGCTTGACATCATCTGAACCAACTATGTTTATCTTGGTCTCATCAGACCACAGTACATGGTTCCAGTAATTCTTCAGCAAACGGGTTGCAGGCTTTCTTGTGCATCATCTTTAGAAGGGGCTTCCTTCTGGGACAACAGCCATGCAGACCAATTTGATACAGTCTACGATGTATGGTCTGAGCACTGACAGGCGGACCCCCCCACCCCTTTAAGCTCTGCAGCAATGCTGGCAGCACTCATACATTCTTTTTCCCAAAGACAGCCTCTGAATATGATACTGAGCACGTGCACTCAACTTCTTTGATCAACCATGGCGAGTCCTGTTGTGAGTAGAACCTGTATGGTCTTGGCTCAGTCACCTATACATTTGGTTAAGCACCTTCTTACTGGAAGTTTTGGATGAAGCTTTTTGGAAATTTGTTTGGTTATCACTTTGGACACTAAGTTCACGATATATATTTGAATACAGTTTCATGCACTTTTATAATTAACGCATTGAGTATTCTCCATTGGAGTGAATCCAGTGGTCGTATACATCTGATTTGTACTGTTTGCACTGTTTAGTAATTTTACCTAGGTTTCACTTATAGTAAGTGCAGTTCAACACATATATTTCACATCTTTATGTAGAGCAACAATTCTTTTTTTCAGATCCTCAGAGAGTTCTTTGCCATGAGGTGCCATGTTCAACTTCCAGTCACCAGTATGAGAGAGTGAGAGCGATAACACCAAATTTAACACACCTGCTCCCCATTCACACCTGATACTTTGTAACACTAACAAGTCACATGACCCCAGGAGGGAAAATGGCTAATTGGGCCTAATTTGGACATTTTTACTTAGAGTTGTACTCACTTTTGTTGCCAGCGGTTTAGACATTAATGGCTGTGTGTTGAGTTATTTTGAGGGGACAGCAAATTTACACTGTTATACAAGCTGCACACTCTCTACTTTACATTGTAGAAAAGTGTCATTTTTTTTCAGTGTTGTCACATGAAAAGATATAATAAAATATTTACAAAATGTGTGGGGTGTACTCACTTCTGTGAGATATTGTACTTTTTTTTGTTAGAAATCACTTAGAACCCCCAAACATTATATATTTTTTCCTTTTCAGAGGCCCTATAGAATAATGGGTGTTGCAATCTGTTATGTCACATGGTATTTACACAGCGAAATTGAAGTTAGCCCAATTTTTATTAAGTCACGCTTTAAAATCCCATCTGCCCATGGAATTGCAGCAAATTATGGTGCTTAATATTATCCATATGTGGCACTTTAAAAGCCTTTACAGGTTATTAGTTTAGACTTGTACCGGAGGCCTAGTGCTCGCACTCTGGCATTTGCGAAAATACCTCATACATTAGGTGTGATCACTATTTACATATGTGTGCAGGAGTAACGTATGCCTTTGCATTTCTGCATAAGCACGGTTTGATGGGGCACTTTAATTCTTTTTTTATTATTTATTTTATACAAAAAAAAATTCTTTACACTTTTTAAATATTTGTACTAACTTTATTGCTATCACAAAGGATGAACAACATCCCTTGTGACAGCATGGGCCGTGACAGGTCCTCTTTATGGAGAGATCTGAAGTCTATTAGACCTCAAATCTCTCCTCTAGCCTCTCATTCAGTTGATCAGACGCAGATTAGTCTGATTGGCTGCTTTCCTGACCACTGGGAGCCAGGTAAACAAAGGGGCAGAACCAGAAGTGACAAATTACTTGTCACTCACGGTTTCTGGGGTTACAGAGATAGAGGAACAACGTCAGTTCCTCTCTATGTACAGGGCAGCCATCGCCACATTGTTCCCAGGCTCTGCAATGGGACAGGAGAGCCTGGTGAAGGCAGTGGCGGGAGGGGGGTGGGACCCCCTGCAACCACCCACAGAAGGGATCACTTCTGCATGAACGAGAATTGCTGACTGAAAAGACTGATACTGGGATGATGCCTGTAGATACCAGTATAACCACTGAAACTCAAGGACGTTCATGCACGTCTTACGGGCAGGAAGTGGTTAGATAGATAAGAAAAAAACGTTTTACCTTCAATCCAGATGTAGCACCCTGGTGTTTAGGCAGGGTCACTAACAAATTTAGTCTGCCAGGTAGTAAGTGTCCTGGCTAATTGTTAGAGGATCCACAGTTTTTTTCCTAAATCTGGATTTGTCACACTTCTCTCTTCTGTCACTGTTGCCGGTGACATTGGATTGACAAGAGCCTAGCAAAATCAGACTATGAGTGGATGGGTTGTCTCTGCCAATTTGCAGGAGTCTCTTTAGCCCTTGGCCTGCCGGGAGAGCCTAATTATTTGGGGCGGAGTCAGGTGATCGCAGTTCTGTGCCACCTGGACTGCTATCTGGGTGGATGTGTGTTGAAATGTCCCGGGTTGCTAGGCCAGAAGGCTGTTGCCTATCCTGGGAGTACGTGGTTCCTAGGCTGTCTGAGGCCTATCCAGGAGGAGGAGAAGCATCATGGGATTGGGACTTCAGGCTTGGAGTCCGACCAAGTTGCAGAGGTTAAGCTGGACAGGAAACAAGTTGTTTCTATCAGGAACGATCATTCCGGTTGTTAGCGGCAATTACTGATCAAGGCCAGAGATAAAGGGAAAGCAGTTGCCACTAGGGGCCATCCTTCCCATTTATCAAAGGCCAGTTTATGGAAGTTTGAAAGAAGTACCAGAGCAGCCTTTTTCACTAGCCGGGGGACAGTGAAGAAGTGGGAAAGCTTCAGCAAGGGCCAAGCCAGGGACCCAGCGGGTTAGCAGGGGGTGATGCTTGAGGAGTATACAGCGGGTTAGCTTTGGAAGAGCTCAGGGGATCCAGTGATGACTGGGATCTTCAAGTCTAGTAAGAGACCGGGAGTTCAGTGAGTGAAGATCTACAGTGGGACACTGAGATGTAAGAAAAGATCTACAGTATGCCAAGCTACTGTGAGTTACATGTAAGGATTACTATTGACTGTTGTAAGTTCAGTTGCCATAGAAGACAGCAGTTATACAAATACAGTGACGATATCCAGCTGGAAGGCCCTTAACCTGTATAGCTCTCTGTCTATTTTGTCTCGGAGTCTGCCAATTACCATTGCATCTGTCTAAGGGTGTCATGTCTCTCTTCCAGTTCTTGTTAAGAGACAATAAATTCCATAAATAAATAAATTCCAAAAAAGTGACTGATGCCCAATCATTCCATCTTGCATTACGCCCACTATGCCAAGTAACCCACTCTACAAGGAAGGATGTCAGCTCTCCCTGATTCTGGAGGTCACCATTAGGCCTTTGGAGGTCAGGACCAGCACTACACAGACATTTTCCCCACTGTATTTTTTTTTCTACCACTTTCTTCAATCTACTTCATCTGAGCCCAGGTCATCCTGGACCCATCCCGGCCTATGACTGGACAGTTAAAGGAGTAGCAGCCAAGTGATAATCTCATCTCTGTCACTCTGCTTTCTTTTACAATCAGCATGCTTCTTATCAGCACATAATACTGATTTGCTGCTTGCACTGCTTCCTCCTCTCACACTTCAGCCGTGCTGTATAGGGCTGATGCCAGGTCAAATTCAGTTATGTGAGGCGTGGTCTAGACATGCAGCGGTGAGGGGGCTTCTCTCTCGAGCTCCGGAGCCTACTTGATAAAAATAGCACTTATCCACCCTCAGCACACAACCACAGCTTCGGGGACAATGTGCAAGAGATCCTGAAAGCCACTGCCAAAAAAGGGCCCATCAGCGAGCTCCATAAAGAGGTTCCTGACTGACCTGGAGGAACTGGCAGACATGGACGGCCTGGGCCGCTCCCCACGCGGCACAAGTTCTGGCACGGGCTCCACCTCTCGTCATAGGCTGGAGACCAGACATCGATCTCCAGCCTCTTCTGCCGACTCAGACAGTGAGGGGAGCATGTCCAGGAATTCCGAAGTTGCAGCTTTGGTGAGCGACCTTCCCACTAAATCGGAATTAGCCTCCATGCTACTGGGGCTAGAACGAGCAATTAAAAAGGAGGTCTCTGTGGTACGGGCAGACCTCTCACAGGTGCTTGACCAAGTGGAGGAGACGGAGCAGCGCCTAGATAGGCACGCAGTCGCCATCAGGAACTTGCAATCCACCACGCGCTCACTCACTATAGCACACAGAATGGCTCTCTATAAGATCGAAGACCAGGAGAACCGCAATAGACGGAACAACATCCGCATCCGAGGTCTCCCTGGCGATGAAGGCCTCCTTCCATCCGTGCTGGGCATCTTTAATGGCCTGTTAGGCCAGGCACCAGATCACCCTTTGAAAATAGACCGGGTGCACAGAGCCCTCCGCCCTCGCAACCTCACATCGGACAATTTTGAGGAGAAAGAACACATCATGAAAAAGGCCAGAGATGCTACTTCCCTAGACTTTGATGGCGTATCGCTCTCCTTCTTCCTTCTTCCTGGACCTAGCCAGAGAGACACTGGAGCACCGCAGGGCTCTACGCCCCCTGACTGAAAAGCTCAGAACAGCCTCCATTAGTTACTGTTGGGGATTCCCACCGCTTTGATTCTCACAGGGTCGGAAAGACGACTGTCCTCTGTTTCCCAGAAGATTTGGAGAAGTTTTGCATGGATGTTAACATCTCTCCACGGGAACTCCCTGGCTGGCAGGACACCATTCCACCTCTCCCTAACAACTCGGAATCAAGATGGCAGAAGGTGGAGCGCAAACACCTCACCACAGCAACAGAGGTATCACCCCGGCTGGGCTGATGGCTGCAGCCGTAGATCCACAACCTATCTTTCTTTCAACCGCACTGGCCTGAAGTTAAAGTAACCCAAGGTCTGCAAGTATATGACTCCCTTTGTTGTTAAAACCTACTTTGACACCTCAGTGACATACTGTGGAAGTCTCCTGACTGACTGTTAGTAGGCAGAATACCATTGGAGCTGAAATGACCGGACCGGGGTTAGCCTACCAAACACCCAGTTTCAGGCTTAATGTTTAACGTTTTAGACTTTAGAGTTTCTAATTGCCGTACCTAATGCTGACTGCACCATGCTAGCACTGAGTGTTATCACACGAATGGGACCTTATTTTAATTGTCTCTTCATGGGCTGGCGCCGGGGCTATGGGACTAATGCGTGCACATACAGGCTGTGTATTCATGTGGTCTGTGAAATAGGTATCACGGGATGCTGAATGTATGTTCTTTACACCTCTCTACTACTTCTCTCTCTTCTCTCCCACCCCTTCCCGCTCTCTTCCCCTTCTGCCTCAAGTTCCAGTCCAAGGACATGAGATAAGCTTGTACTTCCTCCGTGGACCCCCATGGCTTCTGTGAACTTAATCTCCCTCAATGTTAGAGGTCTCCATGCCCCAGGTAAGCGAAACACCCTTTACAGAGAGCTGGACCGCCTTCGGGGGGACCCACTTCACACACACCACGTCCGTAAAACTCTTCTCCCCACAATACCCCACTTGGTATTATAGCTTATCAGAAGTACACAAAGCCAAAGGGGTGGCCATTGGGTTCCGCGGTGTAAACTCTTATGTTGCAGTCTATAGTTAGTGACCCTAATGGATGTTTTCTGTCCCTGAGAGGTAGTCTGGGTGGTATGTCATGTATGTTGGGAACCTTGTACGCACCTAACCGTGACCAAGCAAGCTCCATAGCGACCACTCTTAAAAAGTTAGGGGAGTTCACCTGCGGTTGCATTCTCCTAGCTGGGGATTTTAATACTCCCTTAGAATCCAGCCTGGACACATCACAAGGGAAATCTTGTATGTCACACAAGTGCTTGCTGTATATACGCAAACGTTTGCATGAAACTCATTTGATGGATGTATGGAGGATAATGCATCCGCAAAGAGACTATACCTACTCTAGAATCAACCTTTTCTTTATAGACCACCACCACCTATCACTAAAAAAGTGGAGATTGAAAGCTCTACCATTTGAGACCACGCCCCGATCAAACTGAAACTAAAAATCCCCTCCATGCCCCATAGCACCACAAATTGGAAACTCAATGAGAATCTCTTGCATGAGGAAATTTACAGAAAATTGGTGAGTGAGGAGCTGACCCACTACTTTAGAGACAATGCACAGCCTGACACATCTCCGGGTGTATTATGGGAGGCGCATAAAGCCCACATACGAGGCAAACTTATCGAACTAGGCTCTAGAAAAAAGAGAGAACGTATACACCAGCAAACTGAACTAATACACAACATCAAAGGCCTAGAACAGCAACATAAAGCCAGCCAGTCATAGGCAGTATTTCGCACCCTGACATTAAAGAGGGAGGAATTAAAGACCCTTCTCCACGCAGAACAGAAGAACCACTCTCGCACAATAGCCCAGCGCTTCCACGAGTGGGGTAACAAACCAGGACGACTGTTAGCACGCTCCCTACAACAGAAAAAGGCAGCCTCATTCATAGACAAAATTAAGACTCCGGCTGACACTCTAATTTATGAGACACCAGACATTGCCAAAGAATTTCAGGCTTTCTACCAACTCTTGTACCATGTCCAACATACCGTAACTGATCAGGATACTAAGACGACTCTAATCAGAGAATACTTAGACCAGGCTAACCTACCCAAACTATCACCAGACATTTTAAATACTCGAGAGGGAGAGTTTACCACCTCTGAGCTTAGCATAGTGTTGAAGGCATTGGCCAACGGTAAAGCACCCGGGCCAGATTGCTTTACGGTCTTATATTACAGATCTTTCACTGACATATTACCTCACCTCGCCTCTTCTGCAAATGCGAATTCAACAGGTGACACCCTCAGACACGAAACTCTCCATGCTCACATTACTGTGATACCCAAACCGGGCAAGACCCGAGTAGCTGTGGGAGCTTCCACCCCATTTCACTTTTGAATATAGATGCCAAGCTCTACGCTAAGGTCATTGCGAACAGACTCCTACCCCTCATTCTGTGCTGGGTCTTCACAGACCAAACGGGATTCATTCCTGGCAGGGAGGCACGTGACAACGCTCTCTGCACCCTATCACTAATGACACTCTCTCTCTTATCTTTACAGTACTAATGACCTACGCGAGGGGGTCCTCTCAGCCCACCCTTCTCTCCATGGACGCAGAAAAAGCGCTTGACAGGGTGGACTGGGAGTACCTCATGGCTACACTATCTCACTTAGGAATTGGTCCAACCCTCCTCTCTCACATATCTGCCTTATATAATTCCCCTATGGCCCAAGTAGGCATAAATGGTACATTGAGCAACTCCTTTACTCTCTTTAACGGCATACACCAAGGCTGTCCCCTATCACCGATCCTATTCGCGTTGTCTCTAGAACCCTTTCTCTCCTCGGTTAGGCATAATCACAATATTCACAGAATCACCGTAGGTGCTACTGAACACAAGTACGCTGCCTATGCGGATGATGTCTTGTTCTATGTACAACAACCCCTGGTCTCTTTCCCTAATCTCATGCTAGCTTTCTCCAAATTTAAAATTAATATGACTAAATCATAAACATTTCGGTACCCAGAAAGATGGTATCTCAACTTCAAAGTGCCTTCCCCTTTAGCTGGCAAAAAAAGTAAAATTAAGTATTTAGGCATTTACCTCACCCCTAACCCAACGTCTTTATTCCGCATGAACTTCTTAACCCCTGCTTAACCTCCCTGGCTGTATGATTATTTCAGATTTTAGGTGCTGAAAGCAGTACCAATTATTTTGCATGGAAATTTGGTGTTTTATATTGTAGGCCTGTAATTCTTAGAAATAATTAACTTAAATCCGTCCAAACAAGAGTCAAATAGACATCCCCGGTATGATAACATTTGAAATATGAAATCATAATATATATATTAACTTTTAGTGTTCAATGGTAATTCCCCACAAATTACTATCGCTCAATTCTGCATGTGATTCTAATTTATTAACGCTGTTTTCTAGCTGGTCTTAACCACTTTTAATGTAAATGGACATTTTTTGGTCGCTATGGACAATCTCCAGTTTCTTGGCATAAAGAACAGTATTTATAATATAAAACTGCATGCAGGACACTGGACAGACCACTAGGGACAAAGGGGATGTGTAATTACTTGATACAGTACTGTAATCTGTAAGATTACCGTATACTGTATCTATACTGTGTTTTTAACTTTTTGAATTTGGCGCCAAACTCCGTCCCCGTGCGTCGCAACACTCGCAGGGAACTGAGCTGTCACAGATCGAACGAGACATGGCGGCTCGCTGATCACGGTGGGGACAAGGTAAGTAACCCCCTACATGGATCCTGCGATGGGATCCAGAGTCTGGCTCGGGAATACCGCTTATGGTAATGAAATCTCACCCCGAGCCAGACTCGGGAATACCAGAGAGCCAGGGAGGCTACTGTAATAAAATCGGACTTACAAAAATGGTCCCAAATAGGGCACTCATGGTTGGGGCTGATAAGTGTGGTGAAGATGAACGTACTAACCAGGCTGCTGTTTTTATTTCAAATGATACCTAATGGCAGGGATATGCAATTAGCGGACCTCCAGTTGTTGCAGAACTGCAAGTCCCATGAGGCATAGCAAGACTGACGGCCACAAGCATGACACCCAGAGGCAGAGGCATGATGGGACTTGTAGTTTTGCATATCCCTGCCTTACGGTATTCCCGCTGGTTTCTTCACTCTGATTAGCTCAATGATAAACAAGTATGTATGGAACAGAAAGTGTCCTAGATTAGCCAGAGCTCTCCTTGTCAGACCTAAAAGCCAAGGAGGCCTGGCCCTGCCTAATATTAAGCAATATTTCACAGCTATAGTAATGAACAGAATCTCCAACTGGAAGTATCATAAAGCTTCCAAACTATGGGTCAACCTTGAGATCTCACTTAGCGAAACTGATCTTTTCAACCAAATATGGATTCCTAAAAAGTATACAACACTGTCTGTTACTACTTCATCACTTACACACTCGACACTCATGATATGGGATTCATTATGTAAGACTCACAAATGGCAATAAAACTCCCCTCTCATGCCACTGACTGACCACAACTACTTTCCACCTGGTAACATGGACCCCAAAACTCATGGATGGAACCTGGGCCCTTACGCCCCTTCTTCACCAAGTCACAACTCATTCGGGCATTGTGCCCATGTCTACACTGCTACCCGGCTCATCGATTACCCCAATGGACCATTGGAAGTTTCGTCAATTGTCTGACTTTGTCCACTCCCTCCCGAAACCTCTCCGGACCACCTCGGATCTAACCCCCATGGAATCTGCTTTCTCTGAGAGCCAACCAGTTGACAAGCCCATTTCCTATTTCTATCACAGCTATTGGAGGCACAAAAATCCACTATCCTACTAATAGCTCATACCTCCTCCACTGCCTCCAAAATGGCGGCAGTAAATTATTTGCTCCAGCAGGGTGAAAAAAATTCCTTCCCATCACTCAAGATGTAATCGGATATTTCCTATATCAACTTTACCTTTAAATGTTAGTACCTGGTTATATTCCGTTTGAAAAGTTTTAAATGTTTATTGTGTGACTATTAAAAAAATAAAAAAACCCGAGACTGATTTTTTCTGAGAACATGTTGTATTAACTTTCTGTATTGTTTGTTTTAACTAACCCTATAGTAAAATATAGACTTATTAGGCTTAACCATATATGGTAAACAGATTGTTCAGGAAATGCTGGTTAGCTAATAAAGCATGTACCATGCTGTACCAGGAGCTAGCAGTGTTCCCTCAACCAATAGAAGCGTTATAGCTGTATTATTGTAAGTATTTGGAGGGGGGCTGTACAGCCCTGTGTGATTTTTACTCCATCTTTTGGCTTGTAAGCATCATCCTTTTGTGTCGACACATCTGACAAAAATTGTCTGCTTTTCAATACATTTGGAGTTTGACTGATCACAGGAGAAGAATAATCCTAACATTTTGGTTCTTCGAGCCGGAACCGAGTGCATCCTGGGTCAGACGGTCCCGATAAAAGACCTCTGTGAGTGTCGGGCCTCAAGGCTCACTGAGAATGAAAGTCCCCCCACTCAACGTTAGTGGTAAATCAGGGACAGGGGCCTGGGACCCAGATCCATTGTCTGGTTTCAAACGTATGTGATCTAGTTCTCCTGATGTTTGAGAGGTAAGATCACTTAAATTATTCTTAATTCTAAGAGTCTCGTCTTCTCTTTCTGTTTGATTCTGGTTTTACGAGTTGTAATTGCCGACAATGGGATTGATTTATGATATCTCGATAATCCTGGTGTTTGTAGACAGAGGCATTTGGGGACGTTGCCTAATAATGCAATAGCAAAGAACCCAAGTCCATTCAGTATTGTGCCAAGTGGGAAAGGAAGTTTGGATTCAATGGTAAACTAACTGTGAAAGGGTGTCAGGAATTGGTGGATAAGCTTAAATTGTTAGGACCCAGAGATCAAAAAAGGTACGAGTTGGAAACAGCAGAGCACTGGCTTCAGAATTAGAGTGGAAGGAGAACAAAAGATAAATGCCAAGCCCAACTGCCCCTAGTGGACAAAGAGGACGATCTCATTATACGCAGAGACTACCTCCTTATAATGGTCCTCCCTCACAGGTGCAAGCCACTGCCCAGAGTACCACCCTCCCTGTGACATGCACTCCTGTCAAAGGAACCGCCTCTGAACAAAACCCCAACTCCACTTCCCCAATCTTTCCAGACAGTAGTACAGTCCCGAAGATGAACAGATCGATCCTTGAAACCTTAACTGACACCATAACCCATGCACTAGGTGCCCCAACAGGAGCCAAGAGACCAAGTAAACCTCCTATTAGGTATGGTGTAGATGATGGTGAGGAATACCCCTTGATAGAGGTCCCGCACCCATGAGGAGGACAGAATAATGCATTTGGCCAGCCATATCCCTTGACTATGACTGTTTTTCGACCATGGACTGAAAGTGACATACAGAAGGCTACAGAACACATAAAACATCCACGGCACGGTATTGCAGGGTATTGGCAGAGTATGGAGGGATGACTGTGACTACAATTGTCACAGAGCAGCGCTGTGGGCACTACAGATGCAGCCCACAGCACTGCTGCCATCCGATTTCTCCCCTCCACTGTACAGAACTGTACACAGAAGGGAGAGAGGAACCGGCGTAATCATGGCGCCGGTTTGTTTACAAGAGATCGCTCCATCATCCCTCCTCCGCGGATCGCAGCGTGTGCCGATCCGAACGGGGTGACCTGTTCGGATCACGGATCAGTGATGATCCGTTGCACCCCTAACAGGGACCCATGAACCCAATAGAAGAAACACATTATTACTCAGATGTGTATATGAAAGGCAAGGAGACAGTTGATACTGTTGACAAAATGATTAATTATGCTGAAACCACAACGGAAGGTAGGACAGTGGATTTACAGGCACCAAATAAGGCTCACTGCACAATGTATATTAAGAGAACACCAAGGCCTGATAGGTATTACGCCTCCAGAGTTTTCTCAAAGGAGGAAGTCACCCTGCAATTAACCAATGTTTACTGGATTGTTGAGGGATTTTGTGCATCGGCATGTTGTATACCCCCCGAGGAACAAGTTCTGTCTATCCTTTGCTAAACCCAAAAGCTGAGATTGGAGGGATGTGGGAGGGTTTGTGAAGGAATGCCAAGAGCTAAGAGATTGGGCTCCTGTGGGCCTACCTGATCTATAGAAAAATAAGTTGACAAGTTATTTCTGTCACAAACTCTTAGGACACCAAATCATTACAACACCCTCGGCACACATGTGGGCTGCAGGAACTGAATGATACTTGACCAAAGAGGGTCACCTGTTAGATGGGCTCCCAGAGACACTGTGGACTAGAGGTCCAGCAGATGTGGGACTCATGAAAGGAGTCCAACTAGTAACCATCACTCCAAAGTCACACCACAGACCCCACCAAAGACAATACCCCCCTTAAGAAGGAAGCAGAGGAGGGCATAGCCCCTGTAGTAGACAAACTTTTAAAAACAGGGGTGATTATTCCGTGTCCTGACAGACCTTTCAATACCCCTCTTTTTCCTGTTAAGAAGGCTCTGCCTTCCACAGAATCTCCTGTTAATCAGGCAGTTATACCAAGAGCTCCTGTGGTACCAGATCCACACACATTACTGAATGATTTAGATCCAGGGAATGAATTATTTTCTGTGATTGATATCAGTAATGGCTTCTTTAGCATTCCGGTGCACCCCGACCATCAATTTTGGTTTGCCTTCACCTACCGAGGAAAGAGGTATACCTTCACGAGGTTGCCCCAGGGCTATTGTGAGTTCCTGACCATCTTTTCACAAGCAATGTCCCCAAACTTGGCTCAATTTGTACCCCCAGGGGGAAGCCAGCTCCTCCTCTATGTAGATGACATCCTAGTGGCATCTCCCTCAGAGGAGGTTTGTAGGGCTGACACAATGGCTTTGTTGTGTTTCCACCATGACCAAGGGCATAAAGGTAAATAGAACTAAACTCCAGTTGTGGCAACAGCAGGTCAAATACTTGGGGTATACTATCTCAAAAGAAGGTCGGCACCTGGATGAGGAGAGAATTCGAGCCCTCCTCCAGGTACCGAAACCAAACAAATGATGTCCTTCCTGGGTATGACAAGTTTTTGTAGAGCCTGGATTCCCGGGTATTCTATGCTGATGGTCCCGTTGGTTCAGGCAATACATGGGAGCCCTATGGCCTGCCAGGATGCTATAAAATGGAGTGAGGAAACAGACAGCCTTTACCGACCTAAAACAAGTCCTTTCTAGTTCATCAGTGTTAGCCTTACCAAACAAACAGGGAGTCTCACATGACATTACTTACACACAGTCACATGGCGGGCGCCAGAGGCCGATTGCTTACTATTCTACAAAATTAGACCGTGTAACTAGAGCACTTCCACCCTGTGTGCAGGCAGTGGTAGCTGCAGCCGAAGCAGTTAAGGCCCCAGCATCTATAGTGCTATATCACCACACGACACTTTTTGTTGATGGTTCCAGTAAGAAAAATCCAGATGGCACAAATGCAACTGGATATGCAGTAGTGACATAGGATGAAATCTTGGAAGCTAGGCCAAAACATTATTCATTATTCAGTAGCAGAACTTGTAGCACTGACAAGAGCATGCATAATATCAAAAGGGAAAATCTCTAACCATATACACTGACAGTCAATATGCCTTTTCAACAGTACGTGTTTTTGCACAACAATGGAAAACGGGGGGATGGTCACCTCCAGTGGTAAGCCAATTTCACACACGGACTGCAATACAGTTACCAAAAGAGCTTGCAATCTGTAAATGTCAAGCACACACAAAACATATAGACCCCATCTCAAAGGGAAATAAAATGGCCGATGAAGTGGCCAAAATAGCGGCACAAGAAACACATCAAATAATGACTGAACAGGAAATCATAGAGATAGATCATACAGTCCTTACTGATATGCAGCAGAATGCACCCCCTGGGGAGAAACAATATTGGAAAACAAAAGGTTGCACAATAATAGATAACATTTACACATCACCTGAAGGAAAAAAACTGGTATTGTCAAAATCCCTATTTAGGTATGCAGCAGTATTGACACATGGAGTAACTGATGTGTTAAACAGGGGGATGACTGAGATGTTAAATAAGGTATGTACAGCCCATGGCTTCACAAACTACTCAAAAACATTTTCAATGCATTATATATGCAAGACAAAATGCTCAGGGAGGCATAAAACCACGGAAAGGGAAGTTCCCCACACCACAATATCCATTCCAACACATTTGCAAGGATTTTATTGAGTTAGACAAATGGGAATGGAATAAATATTGTTTGGTAATCATAGATGCCCTGACCAAATGGGTGGAGGTATTCCTGACAGTAAGTTCAGATGCGTAGACTGTGGCCAAAGCATTACTAAAAGATACAATTCCTAGATTTGGAATACCTGAATAAATCTACAGTGATACTGGACCCCATTTTGTAACTAAAACTATACATTACACAGAAGTGATGGGTATCCAAGTAAAAAAAATATTACGCCTACCACCCCCAATCAGCTGGATTGGTGGAGAGACACAATGCAATCCTAAAAGATAAGCTGAGAAAAGCTATGGAAGAAGCAGGTAAAAATTGGATGTACTGCTTACCATTAGCTGTGACTAGTACGCATATTACACCCACAAAAGAAGGTTTGAGAAATGATACATGGAAGGCCATATAGAATACCCTTACTACCAAAATGAAACACCAGCTGAAGAATCTGAACATACTCTAGCAGAATATATGTCTAACCTGTTGAAACAGAAACAAATGAATGAAGTCTGTTCTATTCCAGGAGGTTCAATCCAAGGAGAAGAGAAAATTCATATTGAAGACTGGGTCCTGGTCCAAACCCAGCAGCGACAAACCATTCCCCCTGGAGTTAGCTCTGCTCACCCTGCCCCTCTCCTCCTGTGTGTGCCCACATCCCCCCCAACAATCTTTTCCCCAGTAGAGCTGTGCTCAGAAAGGGGATGAGAAGGCGGGAAAGCCCAGCAGCTGCAACTACATCGTGAAGGATTTGCAGACTGCATGAGCCTCCTTCCTTCCTGGGGTGAGAGCTCACCATCCATGGTGACTGAGGGTGCCCCCCCTCCCTTTTCTCTCCTGCCTCTAAATACACAGATGTAATGGGAGCTTTGGTGAGCAGAGACTCCCTTACATCAGAGTTCCCTTTTACACTAGAGTCCACAGCATCCCCCCTCACATTAGAGCCCCTCCATAAATCAGGGTTTCCAAAGCACCCTTTACAGTGAATTTCTGCAGACTCTGATGTAAGGGGGGCTCTGCAGACTGTGGGATCAGATGTAAAGGGAAACTCTGCGAGTCTGGTGCAGAATATGTGAAGGGGTCCCACTGTGGGACCATAATGAAGGGCCCTCCGATGGGAATACTAGCCCCAGAGATCAGTGGGAAGGATCCCGTGACAAGAGATCAGGCGGACCTTGATTGTTTCTTGCACTGGAGCCCTGAAGGTTGTGGTTAAGCCTCTGACTTTAATGTTACAGCAAAGGGAAATAGGAAGGTACAACTGTGCGTATTCCAAGTTCTTTGTATGTAATCTCTATGTTCTCTCCATGCATGTGGGTATTTCTGCCAGTTATCCTGGTTTCTGCTCACATACTGGTACATTAACATGCCTGAAAGACTGCAAATTCCTACATAGACAGGTATGACACAAATGCCACAATGTTCACCTGCTAAAGTAAGTGTCAGTGCTATGACCCATGCTAAAGGGGTCTATTTAAAAAAATACCACGTGACGAAGTCCTGTTAGTGACAAAACGCGTAGGGAGGAGGAGCGACACACTGACGTGACCGCTTCTTGTGCTTGTCCCAGAAGTATCGGGCGTTGTTTTCGAGACCGGCCGGCTCGAGTTTTATATGCGATTTTTCCCATTGATGCTAAGTGCGCAATTGGCTTTTTATTTATTTTATTAAAGTGTTTGGTTTTACACTATTGCGAGCCTTATATCTCTTTTATGGTCGCTGATGTGAGGGACTGGTTGGAGCTGTGAGAGGTCTTTTCACCATCCTATTTATCTGAATATCCCAGGCTGGGGAGAGTCAGCCATCCACGCTTTGTGGTTCTCTGTAATAAAGAACCATATGCTTCTGGTAAGCGGCAGTGTTAACCGTGGTGGAGACGTTTACAGTTCACACTAGTTTGGATGGTTTGTCATCGTTCCTTCACTGTGAAGCTACTATCACTATCCCTCAACTTGGAATTTTCTATATGGACTTTTTAATGTTATGAGCATCAAAGTGTTTCCTTTGCACCTTTTCTTAATTGGGTTTTTCTTTTTCACTGTTATATGACCGTACCACGTGTATTTTTGGACCGGTCAATTATTAGTTGTCCAATTTTCATCTTTGTATCTCCCCTAATATATAGGAGAGATCTTTCTATATTCATAGAAGTACATTGGTTTCTTCACTGGTTTTTTTTTGCACATATTTCCGTATAGGACTGGTGGTAATATTCACGTATTTATTTTCACAGATCCAATATTTATATAATTTGTTTAGCGCAACCCACCTTTTTTTCTGTCTTTAGCTGAATGTAGTATAACATTTGGGTTTTGCAGCTTGCTTTCGTTTTTGTGATTAGGCAAGCACGTTTTTTTTCTTTTTACATCTGGGAAGTAGAAACACTGCCAGTGTGTATGAGGCCTAACAGAGTAGGGTGGAAGCTGTACACCAGTCACCTGTACCTACATTGATCTTGCTGAAGATACCCTTGAAATATCAATCCACAGTGCACTGTATCTTTAAAAGTGTTCATTTTATAAAATCACAGTGGACCAACTTCTGATACCTGTTTGTTGCAGAGATCTTGCCACTTGAAAGCTCGAAGGCCACCTACCTGCAGTATTTAATGTGAGGTGTAAGCCCACGACCCACATGCAAAGGTCCTAGGTGTAGTCCTGGACTCTGAACTCTCTTTTCCATCCAATCACAGTCCAAATCTTGCCACCTCAACATTTCAAAAATATGCCCCTTTCTAACCAATGACACAAAGCTTTTAATTCACTATAAATCCTGTATCATAATAATAATAATTAACAATTAATCGTCAAGAATCGTTATCGAAATCTTGACTAAAATTTTTCACAATTCTTTCTATGCAAAGAATTCTCTCTGCCCTTCAGAAGCCACAGCCCTCAAAAGAAAGGAAGGAGAAAAACTGGGCAGTCTGCCAAGAATCAAAACATTCTTTATCAGTTGAATTTAAGTATAAACATTGAATTTGTCAACAGAACAGACCAAGTGAAAAAAATTTAACCACTTAGGGCCGGTTCACACTGCAGGCGCGGCGAGGCGTCTCCGACTTGCCTCGCCGCGACCTGCGGGGACCTCAGCGGCGACTTGCAGAGGACTTCTGTATAGAAGTCAATGCAAGTCGCCCCCGAAGTCGCCCAGAAGTAGTACAGGAACCTTTTTTCTGAGTCGGAGCGACTCGAGTCGCTCCTCTCAGAACGGTTCCATTGTACAGAACGGGGGCGACTTGCGGGAGCGAGGCGAGGCGAGTCGTGTCGCCTCGCATCGCCCGCTGTGTGAACCGGCCCTTAAAGTGGAGGACCACCCTGAAAAAAAAATACATTAAAAATTAGAAAAAAAAAAAAAAAAAGATTTTTTTTTTTAACTTACCAGAAATGCCTGTTGCTAGGCACATCATCCCAATCTGCCTCTTCCTCCTCCGCCGAGATCTTCTCTCCTCCGTGTGGCGTCTTCTGGGTAATGGGTCGCGCTGTGTTCTGGGAACTGTGTGTCCCAGAACACAGCGCACCCCATTCACAAAGCGCTGCGTGACTCGCGCATGCGCAGTAGGAAACAGGCAGTGAAGCCGCAAGGCTCCACTGCCTGTTTCCCTTAGCCAAAATGGTGGCGCCGGTACCCGAGACCGAGGGACGGGTCAACCTCGGGCGGCCGACATCGCGGGCGCCCTGGACAGGTAAGTGTGCTTATTAAAAGTCAGCAGCTATAGTGTTTGCAGCTGCTGACTTTTACATTTTTTTTTTTTTTTTAAACCGGCCCTCCTCTTTAAACACTAAACCTTTTTCTGACATTTGTTGGTTTCAAGTTAAAATAATTTTTTCTTTTTTTTGCTAGAAAGTTACTTAGAACCCCCAAACATATATACATACATACATATATATATATATATATATATACACACACACACACACACACACACACACACACGTATATGTTATATATATATATATATATATATATTAGTAGACACCCTAGAGAATAAAATGGTGGTTGTTACAATGTTTTAGGTCACACTGTATTTGGGTAGCGATCTTTCAAATGCATTTTTTTTTTTTTTTTAAATTACTTTAATGAAAAAAACAAATAAAAAAACAGTTAAGTTATCCCATTTTTTTCTGTACAATGGGAAAGATTTTACGCTGCGAGAATCGCAATCTTTTTAGTCTAAGCAAAAAAAAATTGTGATTCTCATTTTGGCCAGAATCGTGCAGCTCTAATAATAATAATAATAATAATAATAATAATAATAATAATAATAGTAGTAGTAGAAGGCTATGGGGGTTATTTACGAAAGGCAAATACACTTTGCACTACAATTGCAAAGTCCACTTGAAATTGCACTTGGAAGTACAGTCGCTGTAAATCTGAGGGGTAGATCTGAAATGAGGGGAAGCTCTGCTGATTTTATTATCCAATCATGTGCAAGCTAAAATGCTGTTTTTTTTATTTTCCTTGCATGTCCCCCTTGGATCTACCGCGCTTGGACTTCTAAGTGCACTTTCAATGAAATTTCAAGTGCAAAGTGGATTTGCCTTTAGTAAATAACTCCCAATGTTAGCATTGATGCTCCTTCTGCAGATGGAGCTCTGAGCCCCTCTTATTGTATGTGTGGGTGCAAATTGGAGCTGTAGCAAGGAGACTCAAGACAAGAAACAGTTGGGTAATGTGGGTCCTTACTGTACAATTAACCCTTTAATTATGCTGCACAGATAAAATATTGCAATTCCGCTGTACGTATACGAATAGCTGCAAGACAGTAATACAAGAGACACCTGGTGCTTTATAGAATGTTTATTTTATACCAGCAGTGTATGGAACATAAAAATAAGCAACATTTATAAGAATTTCAGGTCTATTTTCTAGTGTTATATTAAGCCAAGATATTGACTGCTTAGTACATGAGACTTGCAGTTAACATTATGTCCAGTTAGTGATTTGGGTAACGCAGTAAAGAAACGTTATGTAAGGTGCTGACTGATCCCTTCTTGTATTGGGAACATGCTACAATCCTTGTACAGTGCATACAACGCTCTATTATTCCGTCTCTCAATAGCAGCAAGCCGATTCTGCCATTTGGAATAGCAGCAAATCTTGGAAGTGGAGAGGAACTTAAAAATGTATAAATAAAAACAAAACCCCAAACACTACAGTACAGTATTCTATTTACTAATTTGTAAATAAACTGGCAAGCGAACCTCTATGCTACATACAATACATTCTCTAAATTACAAGCAAAGATCTTTCTTTCAAGACAAAACAAAAAAATAAATAATAAGTGCAAATACCTAAAAAAAAATAGGCAAAGAGAAGCAACTGTTGTCACCATTTTTTTTTTTTTTTTGGACGTGCAAAGCTTAGGAAGACCATATCTCTTCTACTATATAGCTCAGCAGAACTGGATTGACACTGCGCATTCCAATCTGAAATTTCGAACCAAGACACCAGTGTTGTTACTGGCGTGTGTAAAAGTTGGTGCAGTATTGCAGTTTATAAAAGACACTGCTGACTGCATCTGTACAGTTACACAATTCATAACAAAATGTAATATGTGCAATATGTCTTAATAAAAAGGTAAAAAACAAAACAAAAAAACAAAACAAAAAACACATTAATGACTATAAGTCTGCTGCATCCACCACTAAGCCAAAAATACAAGTTGCTGTCACATAAAAATTATTAGTAAGGTTCATGAATATCTCAAGGAATTTGACTATTTTCCCAAATGCTTGCAACAACAAGCAGAGGTGTATTTACCGACTAAGGTAATATTCTAAAGTAATGCCATTTGTGGTGCTGGGATCCCTTGAGGAGTGCAGTTATGAGTTATCCATTTTTTACATACTCTATACAGTTTCAGGTTTATTTCCCATGGTATTAAAGAGACACTGCCATCTACCCATTAAGGGGCCTCCTGATAGTAACCAACCCCCTTCCTCCCTGCCAGAAAAGTACTCTCGAGAGTCCGCCTTCAGCAACTATGGTGTCAGTGTTAATCCAGGACATCACATCATTAACCCCCACCCCACAAGTGACTATGTTCCAGCATGGTGACTGGCCATAAAGACCCAAGAACTGTTACATTGTGTAGGTCACGTGATTCCCTATAGCTTTACACCATTATAGCAATCAGGAGGTGCCATCACTGAATGGGTAAACAGCTGTTTCTTTAATCCATTACTGTGGCCGTTGCCAGCAGCAGCAATGCAGATTCCAGCTGTTTTTCTATAGTAGGCAAAAAAGTACCATTGACACTCAACTGGTTGCCATTGGCAACATCCGTGTTTTTGGTTTAATTTTTTTTCCTTTAATGCAGTACAAGGTTATTAGACCATTTTTTTAAGCGACTTGTATTTTTGGATTCTGTGGGATTTAAATAGTAATAAACAATGCATATGTCAGCATTCTATTTAACCACTTCCAGACCAGCCGCCGTGGATTTACTGGGCCAGGTTGGCTCAGCTGGGCAAATCAACGTTACCATACATCGCTTTTCCCTTTGGTCACTAGGGGCACGCACCCATAGCGTGTGCCCGGAGCTGATGCGGGCACCCAGGATTGCTCTAGACAGAGCGAGAACCGGGGTGTGTGTGTGTGTGTGTGTGTGTGTGTGTGTGTGTGTGTGTGTGTGTGTGTGTGTGTGTATGTGTATATACAGGGGAGTTTAGACAGATTGTGTGTTCATACTAAGTATAAAACACATATCTCTCTCTCCTCCTAGAAAGTCCCAACCCCCCTACAGTTAGAACATGCCTAGAGAACACAGTTAACCCGTTGATCGCCCCCTAGCATTAGCCCCTTCCCTGCCAATGACATTTATACAGTAATCAGTACATTTTTATAGCACTGATTGCTGTATATTTGTCAATGGTCCCATAAATTTGTCAAAAGTGTCCCATCTGTCTGCCGCAATATTGCAGTCCCTATAAAAATTGCAGATCGCTGCCATTACTAGTTGCTTTAGATCTGAGGGGAAGATCTGAAATGAGGGGAAGCTCTGCTGATTTTATCATCCAATCACATGCAAGCAAAAATGCTGTTTTTTATTTTCCTTGCATGTTACCCTCAGATCTACAGCAACTGCACTTCCAAAAAAAATTTTGTTTGGGTACAGCTTCGCACAATTGTCAGTTAAAGCGACGCAGTGCCGTATCGCAAAAAATGACTTGGTTATTGGAGCAGCCAAAATTTTCTGGGGCTGAAGTGGTTAAAAGGAAACACCCATATGCTAAAACAGCAAGAAATCTATTTGGCCTCTATAAAATCTACAAATGCATTTAAAAACACAAACATCTACTTATAAGTCTAAAATAAATTAAAAGATCCCCCAGGAACAAAGTCACCTTGTTCCTGCTCCCTGTACATTACATTCACACAGTACAATTCTCAGCTTGAGAATGAAAATACTGATAAATTCTAACTAGGAAAAACAAAATCTTCTTTCTGCATTTGCTTCTCTATGCATGAAGTACCTTTTGTATATAAATATATAACACTGTAGCTCATTCATGTGTTACATTGCAGGATACCAAATCCTAGTAGTGCAACTTCCTGTTCAGTCAAACATCTACAGTATAAACAGATTTTTTTTGGAAACTACAAACACCAACGTCTTCTACACACGGCTATTCTGAAAATCCAGAAGTAACTAGCTTTTTTTACAGTAATGCAGCAACTATGTTCTACAGGGGATTTCAAAATAAAAATGTGCTAAATCTGAATACTACCTTCTATGCTTTTAAAAAAAAAAAAATTTCCATTACATTAATAAAAATAGTCTCATAATAGTTTAAACCATAAAAAAAACGACAAACTATATTTGACCGATAGCTCCACACAAACACATTAGGCAACGTTGGGGTTGATGGACCAAAACGTGAATGTTACTTCTTGCCAATACTCGACCTTCTATGATGGGCCAGGTTGAAAGTCCATTGCTGGTCAATTGTGAAGCATATCTCTGCTCCCTGAACTAGCCAATAAGACAGGGTAAAACAAACTATAATATGCAAAGATCAGTAACCCATAGCAACCAGCTTTCATGTCACAAACCTTCCTGTCCCAGACAGCTAAAGGGGACTTTGATAGGTACTATAGGGTACTGCAGCTATCAGATTAGGACTGCTTTTGGTACCACAGAACTGAAAACCATTTCCTCATGGACAGTGCTCTGCAGAGGCAAATGCCTTTGGCACAGAACTTTCAGTCGGCTTGGGTGTATGTTAAAGGTGGAGTAGAGATAACAGACTTTTACATTTTATAGTAACCATATTCCAATCCATTCAAAACCATTGAATAACAATGGATATAAAAATATAAAATTTGTATAACCAGGTGTTATGCAGAACCCTTTGCAGTAAGCTCTTACTGTGCTACTGGCTACTTTATTTTATAACAAAAATACATTTGCCTTGAAACCCATTTCAACAAAGCTTACACCTTATTTAACAGAATAAGGTCAACTACTATACAGATAAAAAAAAAAAAAAAAGAAAAAAGGAAGAAGGAGTTGAGGCCTTCAATGTCATTCCCTTGTATAAACTAGATGCTTTGTTATCAAGACTCCCTGGTTGGGATTAAAGGTTGCTTTAGTCTCTTCAAAGCTAAGAAGCGCATTCCGTGCCGTGGTTAGATTGCACACAGATCCCACATTCATAATATCAGAGGCCTTGGTAAAGAGCTGCTGGATGACTTGTAGTTATCAAGATATCGCCTTGCCTGCTCGGTCATAATTAACTGGTCTTCAGTCTTTCCAAACACAACTGCTTCCCATTCACCAATTGCCTGCAGAGAAAATGAATAAGACATTAGTGCAAAATACCAGAACTAGTAGTAAAAGGTGTATAGGAAATTAAGGGAGATATTCAACCAGAGGAGAGTTATGCATGCAAGGGGATTTCCCTAGTTTTTCAAAATAAGCCACATTAAAAGAAGATTCCCCACTCGATGCTGTGTGCACCAACACTAATTACATAATACAATCCAATGTTATTTTAGTTAAGCAACAACCTTAACTTTTGGGGAAAATAGTTTGTAGGGTTCTCAAGCCTCTAACAGTACTGAACAAGTTTATGAATAAAAAATAAAAAATAGAAAATAGCCCATATCACTTGTTTAAAGGTCAAATTAGATTTGCAGCTGTGGCTGCTTTCTAAAGAAAATGCACTTTAAAATCTTACACACACCATTGTTTTTATGCTGGAATATACAGCCGATTAAACTTTCAGTTAGGCTTTAACCACTTTTATTGCACGCCGATGTACGTCGGCAGAATGGCATGGGCAGGCAAATGGGCGTACCTGTACGTCCCTTTAATTTTGCCACAGATAAGAGAAAAAAGAGAGAGAGGGGCGCCTCTGGGTGCAGATTTTTCAAAAGGTTTTATTTTCAGTGTAAAAACATAAAATTTTGCACTCACATTTAGTAGGCAAAAAGTAAGCATTAAACACAGAGGGTCATCTGGTGTATCTGATTGATTATGGGACGTCACTGGCTGACGTCCCATAATCAGATACACCAGATGACCCTCTGTGTTTAATGCTTACTTTTTGCCAAAATGGCACTGTTTCCCAGAACCTGGGTTTCAACAGTCAGGCTGTCAAAGCCGGCATGCAAGAAGCAGGTTATGCAAGCTTCCCAAACCTATGCACAAGCCATCAGTTATCAGACAACACCCCCCCAAATCATCTGATGGAACTGGTAGAGGTAGGTCTATATGCAACTGTAGATCGATTCACAGCCCTTGGTTTGCAATGAACAATTACAATTACCTAAGATCAAATATAGGAAATACATTTATTCTCCCAAGGACACTTGGCGAAACAGATGGTGTGTTGAGCGGGATTATAAATTCAAGGGGGCTGGTAATTTTTATTTTCCTTGTGTCCATTTCTCCTATAGGCGGCAGTAAAATCAATGGACAATAGAAACAAATGGCCTTCCATGCCAGAAAAAAAAAAAAAAAGTGTCCTGTAGTCCACAGTGATGAACTGGTAATAGTAACCAAGAAGAGTGAACCAGAGACAGCACAGGAAGTTATACATTCACAATATTTCCAGCAAGAGCTGTGTTTTTTTTGTATCATTAGAACAGATATAACCACACTTTCAAAATCATATAACTAACAGACCAAAAGGCAGCAATAACATACGCTCATTGTTAGCATTTACATAAACTTTAGATGTACAAATACAAGTCAATGTCTCTAAAATTAGCATTGCATGATTTTTAAGAAAATTATTATTCTCTCTTAAAATAAAATCTTTACATCCATATATTCAAATTTATTTGGTCTTCAAGATAGCAAAGTGGAGGAATTTCAATTTCAACTTCAACTCCAGCAAAGTTATAGGATCACTATAAAAGCCACTATGTATGTAAAGCCCACATTTTATTTTAGATTGATACAGTATGGAATGAAGAAAACCTTTGTTCAGTTTTATATTTTGTTTTTTTTTTGTCGCATCATGGAGATTTCCTGTTACCAATTGTTATTAAAGACATTTATACAGTGCACAGTGCAGTGTTTGCTGGATACAAACTGAATAGGTTTAGGCAGGCCAGCCATTATTTAAGTGTACATACAGCTGAGAAGAATGGACAAATCGTACTGTAACTTGTATGGCAAATTTACTAGCAGGAGGAAAGAAAACAATTTTCTAAAGCTCATTTCACTTTATGAATAGCTTAATAGTTACTTGAAATTAATTGTGAACCATCACTGAAAATGATTCCAAAACATGTGGTCGCTATGACAGCTATGGCATGGTGATCACATGCATACATCTTCAGCCTGCAGACACAAATGAATCCTGAAGATATCAGTATGTTTCTGTTTAATACTGCAATCATATACAATTACAGTATTAAAAAATTAATACATTTTATAGATAGGTATTAAGTTGCCTGACACATGCTAACAATGTTAAATATTGCCTGGCAATGCAGACTTCAATAACCTCTGGTCATGGAAAGGGTCAACAGTAGAGCTTATCTAGCAGGATTCATTAATAATAATTATACCACTCCACCCACAAGCAGACAGTCATGCAATGGCAGCAAAACATTTGTATTGTGTAATATGTCACAGATATACTTGCTACGGATGCGATGTACAAACAATTATTTTAAACACCACTAGATCCTACACATAAAAAAGTACCTTTGTATTAGAAACTCCAACTTCTGATAAGCGCCCAACACCCTCTTTCTCCCAATCGAGAATTAAAGACTTTCTGACTTTTTTAAAAGCAGAAATATTCTGGAAAAAGCAAAGTAATATTGTTGTTAATATGGGATTTTTAATATTTGATGCTGCAAAATGAACAGCCTACCAGCTTATGTCTCTTGGACCCCACAATTGAGGTCTCTGTAGTTGTCTTTACAGTGCTGATTACTTTTCTTTACTGTTACAGTAAAGAAAATGCAGGCAGAATCAAGGACTCCAGCTGGAGTCAGAGATATAAGAAGGTAGTTGGTTTTTGGCCAACCAGCATCCACTGCCTACCTCAAAAACTATGGTTTAGTATATATATATATATATTAAAAAAAAAAAAAAAAAAAACACCACGAAGGTGGTTCTATTTTACCCCTCTTTCCACTTTACAATTGAGGTCATCTTCATCTTTAATGAAGAAATCTGTTCCAGTCTCTTGCTTGATGACTTCTCGAATATCTTCTTCAAGATAGGCAAAAGGCTGTGACTGAAAAGTACAAAAACACAGATTTAATTATGCAAAATAATTTATAATGGCATATTCAAACACTGAACAACGTACAGTATTAAACGATCACAACAAATCAACAAAGCAGATCCAGCTAGACTGGTTGGACTGATCCCCAAAGTTAAAAGTTTGCAAATTAATTTGTAAAATCAGATCAAGATATGGTTAAGTATATGTCTAGGCATTTACTCCTTAACCTACCCCTCACTCTCAAGAGCATGCTGCTGCATCATTTTATTTACCTTATATCCTGTAGAGCACTTGTCAAACATGAGCCAGTGGGCCATTCGATGTGGCCCTCGCACCTCTCCTGCAGCTGTGGAACCCCCCCCTCTGCCCACCCAACCCCATCTTTTCTCAGCGGTTAGCAGCAGAGTGCAGGACATAACTCCACCAGAGGCTACACTGCAATGTAAGGGAGATGTGGGGCTCTTGACAGCCGATGTAAAGGGGAGGGGTGCTCTGGACATCTAATCTTATAAAACAGCTTGAAACTTTGAGGGCAACCATAATGTTAACGTGGCCCATGAGGAAATTTAGTTTTTCACCCCTGCTGAAAAGAGAAACGGCTTTAAAATGACTCCCTGTGACATTACCAGGCTTGTAACATTCTTGCAGGGGAAGCAGCTGGGAGCTCAGCGCTTATGGATATTGGTACGTCCCCAGAGTTACTAAGAGTCATTTTCCCTTTTCCTACACACAGTGTGTGGGCAGGTTCTTGGGTGTCAAAAGAGCAACATTTGTTTGAATGTAAAGAAACCAATTTGTAAATTTTACACATTTTTCTGTACAAATTGGTTTCTTCACTACAGTGGCAAAACATGGAGTACAATTTATATATATATATATATATATATATATATATATATATATATATATATATATACATATACATATACATACATATACATATACATATACACACACACACACACATATATACACACACAAACACACAGTTACATATAGTGCCTTGCAAAAGTATTCACCTCCCTTGGCATTTTTCACATTTTGTTCCCTCACAACCTGGAATTAACATGAGGATTTGCAGCATTTAATTCACAGAACATGCCCACAACTTTGCCTCACAATAAAAAAACAAAACAAAAAAACCCAAAAACCTTCACGCAAATAGGACAAAATAACAGAAAAAGTCAATTTGCATAACTATTCACATTGTAGAGCCCCCTTTTGCAGCTATCACAGCTCCAATTCACTTTGGATAAGTCTCTATGAGCTTGCCACATCTTACCACTGGGATTTTTGCCCATTCCTCCTTGCAAAACTGCTCCAGCTTCTTCAAGTTGGATGGTTTGTGCTTGTTAACAGCAATCGAAGTCTGACCACAGATTTTCTATTGGATTGAGGTCTGGCCTTTGACTAGGCCATTCCAACACATTTACATGTTTCCCCTTAAACCAAGTGTCGCTTTAGCAGTGTGTTTGGGGTCATTGTCCTGCTGGAAGATGAATCTCCATCCTAGCCTCTAATCACACAGAGTGGTACAGGTTTTGCTCAAGAATATCCCTGTATTTAGCACCATCCATCTTTCCTTCAACTCTGACCAGTTTCCCAGTCCCGACTGCTGAAAAACATCCCCACAGCATGATGCTGCCACCACCATGTTTCAATGTGGGGAGGGTGTTCTTTGGGTGATGTGATGTGTTGGGACTGCGCCAGATATAGCATTTTCTTTGATGGCCAAAAAGTTCAATTTTAGTCTCATCAAACCAGAACACCTTCCTCCATACATTTTGGGAGTCTCCCACATGCCTTTTCACAAACTTAAAAACATACCATTTTGTTTTTTGCTAAAAGTAATGGCTTTCTTCTGGCCACTCTGCCATAAAACCCAACTCTATGGAGCGTATGGCTTATTGTTGTCCTATGTACAGATACTCCAGTCTTTGCTGTGGAACTCTGCAGCTCCTCCAGGGTTACCTTAGGTCTCTGTGCTGCCTCTCTGATTAATGCCCTCCTTGCCCGGTTCGTGAGCTTTGGTGTGCGACCGTCTCTTGGCAGGTTTGCTGTTGTGCCATGTTCTTTCCATTTTGTTATGATAGAATTGATGGTGCTCCTAGGGATCATCAAAGATTTGGATTTTTTTTTTTTTTTTTATAACCTAACCCTGACTTGTACTTAACAACATTGTCCCTTACTTGTTTGGAGAGTTTGTTGGTCTTCATGGCAGTGTTTGGTTAGTGGTGCCTCTTGTTTAGGTGTTGCAGCCTCTGGAGCCTTTCAAAAAGGTGTGTATATGTAAAGACAGATCATGTGATACTTAGATTGCACACAGGTGGACATCATTTCACTAATTATGCGACTTCTGAAGGTAATTGGGTGCACCAGAGCTTTTTATGGGTTTCTTAACAAAAGGGGGTGAATACATACGCACATGCCAATTATTATTTTTTATTTCTGAAAAATAGATTTTATGTATATATTTTTCAAATTTTACTTCACCAACTCTATAACATACAATTCAGATAAAAAAAAAAAAACACACACACATTGAACTAAAGGCTGTAATGTAACAAAATATGTAAAAAGCCAAGGGGGTGAATACTTCTGCAAAGCACTGTACAATATATTATATATATATATATACACACACACACATACATACACACACACACATATACATACATATATATATATATATACACACATACATACATACATATACGTACACACACACACACACACACACACACACACACACACACATAGCGTTGACATGGACTTTAACACAGAAATGCCATAATTACTTTACTGGTCTATTAAATACCTTTTCAAGAAGTAAAGAAAAAAAAATAAAAAATTCCTTTCCATGATAATTTTTTTTAATCATGATTTTTATTCCTTCAGGATTATTGGTCCATTGCATAAGAAAGAACACAATACACAACCACTGGTAAAAAAAATTGTACCAAAAAGAAAAAACACATACCGTAACTTTTATAGGACCATACTTTTTCTCCTGGGCAGCAAGAGCATTTTTAAAGGGTGTTGGTGTTCTGGGGGTTGTACTCAGCAGAGACCTCCGTATAGTTGGGGTTCGAAATCTGTAATCAATATATACATATAAAAACAAAAAATTCCTGAAAAATGGCAATACAATATGGAACTGCTCAGTGTGATTAGTGTCAAGACAGATTATTACATATATAAGCTGCATGAAAAAGCATAGCGTAGGATCATCGGGCTTCCTTTATTTGGGAAAGTGGGGGTTATGGAACTAAATAACAACAGCAATGCCATGAGCTGACCATTGCACCATATCCTGGCCATTCTCTTAGCGTGCACATCAAACCAGTTACAGTATTCTTAGCCACACTGCAGTTAATGTTTATATGCACTGCTTATAGCGGACTTGTCTAATTTAGGAGTTTATTCCAGTCTAGTGTTACAAAACTATATTCCAAGTTACTCGGACATAGCGATTGTATGGTCTAACAGACTGCCTGTATTTACTGTATGCTACTCAAACCCATGTCAATAGATTGAGTTAATTTTCCACTAAACAATTTTGTGTCTATTTCCTGATACTAATTTTTAGCCACGTTAAAAGGTATCTTTACTTATAAGTGCTTGCAGTAACATATTCAACCAGGTGTGTCAGAGGGGCTGAGGTTGTTTTTGGAGTTGAGGTGCAGAAGAGAACCCAAGTTACCAAGCGGCTCTCTGGGGAGTGGGTGGTGCTAGACGTGTCATTCATAAAAATGCAGCCTGCGTGCGGTATGGGTCTTGAAGTTTATTTTAGAGTCTTCTCTGTTAAAACACTGCAGGGAACGCTTCATGATAGGAAAAGGAGCGTGATCATACGACTTTGGCAGGTCTTGTGGCTGGGCTCTCCTCCTCTCAGAACTACAGGCAAATAAAGTTATACAGCTGCTTTAATAATTGGCATCAAAGCTTTTATCTTTTCGATTCTACCAATCGTTCAGTGGTTTTCAGCACCAAAGTCCAAGTGCATTTAGATCTCCGCACAGGAAGGGGAGATAATGGTGCCAAAAGTGTGAGATCCCCAAAATGTATGTGCTGATTTTTAGGGGCAAAGGATAAGATTTAGAAAGCAACCCATAAGGATAAGTTCACGTTTGAAACTTGTTACACATATTTAGGGTGCAATGTGTAACATGCTCCTGAACCTTGCATGGGATCACCGGGTTACATTAATGTAATCAAAGAGTGGGTTCTAGGAACAATAGGGCTTCCTAATAATAACTTGAACCTTTTATGGGTTCTGCCTCACTCTGGAAACCAATTAAAGGCTGTGAAGATGAAGCATGCGATTACCTACCCAACATTTTCTTTGTCCTCTACAGAGGTCATCCGTTTCCTCAGAGGAGTTGTAAGATACTTCTGGCCACAAATTGGAGTAGAAGTAAAGGCAGGATGTTCAAGATTAAATGGCTCCTGTACATTACCCGAACTGGCATTGAAGAACTAGAAATAAATACATTTCAGTCATGTGTTTGCTACTTCTCATTTATGCATAACATCATTTCAGTACAAGAAAAAAAAGGAAAATACAATAGGATTAACTACTGACATTACTATTATATGTTCATTTTATTATAATATTCAATATAAAACATTCTAAAATTATTCATATCAACCCTGTCCCATTGGAACTCATAGTATGATTTCTTTACCATAAACACACATGCAATCAAGCAAATGTCTTAGCTAGCAGACCAGGGGAATACTATGGGCCCTTTAAAATACGGAACTTAAGTTCCGCTATTACATACTGTGAGAAGGCAGGCTTTTTATTGCAGATGCAGAAAACTACACTTACCAGCATGCTCACAGCGATCTCTACAGTGTAAAATGAACTTCGCATTTGCGGCTCAGTATACATTAGCCGGCCCAATACCTGTATGTTGGAATGACTAGCTTTGCGCAAGAGTGACGTCATTCCCCCGAGACAATGAAAATATCCAAAGACTGGCATACGGGAGAGAAAATGTCAGTGCAGGAGCTTTGGAAAGGTGAGTATTAATACCTTTAGATCTGCATTAGCATGGGAAAACAAAAACAGAAGAAATCACTGCAGCTGCAGGGCACAACAGCTCACCCAGGTATAGAGAAGTGTTCAATGTCTTGTTACCAAATATAGAAGAATCCCAGCCACACTCTACATACAGTGATCGGTAATTTTAGCTCTTAGTTGCAAGAGTGATAGAAAACAAATAGATCTTTGTTTGCAATGTCTCAGACCACATGAAAAAAGGACTGCTAGACGCCAGCATAAACCAATATTCTGCAGTACTTTGTGGTAAAAGACTGTACACCATAACCAACAAAAGTTGTGATTTGTGGATTCCATTTGCTTTTTAATTTGGGAACTAGAAAACAAAAACTATAGTCACAGCATGTGGTTGACTTTCTCTAGCAGTTGAAGAGGAACTCAAAACTATCTGAGCACCACAATCTGAAAATGCTATTTAATTCTATTTTATTATTCAATGCAAACCCACCCATCCACCTAGGGTTCTGTTCTTTATTTGAAATCACTTTCAAAAAGACTCCCAATAGCAATTCTAGCCATGGCCATCTTGGGTTTACTTCCTGGAATCCATCTGCCCTCAGATTATGCAAGCAGGCAGAAGGGTGTGCTTAGCTGAGAAAGCCCTTCCTCCCCTATACCACATGGAAGAAGGAAAAAATTGCCAATGAAGACCCCTGTGATGTATGACATCACCTTGGCCTAGACCAGAAACCAACTGTAGAAATGTGTAAAAAAAAATAAATAAATATGTAAATATAAAAATATACACCTTTCTATCTATTCACCAATGATAGCAGCATAAGTATCAAAAATACTTATTGATTGAGAGTTTAGTTCTGCGGTAAGTTGGTACGATAGAACAACAAACTTTCATCCCTTCTTGCGTTTACAGTTCAAGAGCTTATTTTGCTACTGAAATTCCTAAATTTGCTACTTTAGGTAAAAAAAATAAAACTAATTTTAATAGTAACAATTTTCATAAACATCTAAAATGGTAAAGCTGGACCAGGAGAAGCCAAAATCTGATGAACAAGCAAAAAAACCATTGGAAGCATTCAACAGCAATGAGTGTACCAACCTGCGATGGGGAAAATGGGATGGATTTTACTGGAGTCTTTTTCAGCATGGTATTGTTGGCATCGTAAACATTATTCCCTTTGGTAGCAAGCGGTATCCTCTGTTGACCTTCCGTCAAAATTGATGTAGACGTGTTAACTATTTTGTTTTCAACAAAATCTGATAACACTTTACTGTCTTCACCAACAGTCACCACATCGATAAGTTCAGAGCTACTATCCTGCGAGGACTCTTGAATCATTTTTACTGGAGTAAGTTTGACAGAAGAAACGTCAATGGATGCATCAATGTTGCCAATTAGAGTCCATGGATTAGGATCCTGTTTGGATAAAAATTAAGGTTAGAGCTCAGATGTGTTTGCAAGATTTAATGAAAATCATTTAAGTAAATATATTTGTACGGCTGGCCACTACAACGTGTAATGCAAGGAGGCTCAAATGTCAGACTTTGCCTTTCACAATTTCCACTTCTGGATTACAATTTAAAAAATAAAAATTAAAACAGACACTTTTTTTTGTAAAAAAGAACAGAAATGCAAGTGGTGGTAAGCGACATCTAAATCTTATTTTATCACCAGATGTTGAATTGACATATGTTATACATGGCATTTGAGATGCCACTCTGATATTTGTTACCCCTTTTTCTATTCCATGTATCACTTTATGTTGTGACTTTTCAAAACTTGAAAATAGATGAATAAAAACATTCAACCTAAGTTTTTATTTATAAAGAAAAAAAAAAAATATATAATCATAAAAAAGAAGGTCTTGTATATTTGAATACAAATCAGGTTTTAACCCACTGAAAACTGAAAAAGTTTCAGCCATCCAGAATGTGCCTAAGTGAATATTATGCGTTCAAATGTGACATTTAGGTGTCCAAAATTAATTAAGGAATGAAAATCCTAAACCTTAGAAACGTAATATCTCTTGAAGGATTTGGCGATTCTTCATTGCCGCCTGGACTACATAACTGCCGCATCAGTTTCCCAGCATGCTAAAATCTGTAGAGAAAACAACTTATGCAGACTACGGGGGAAAAAAAAGCGTTAAAAAAAAAAAAGCACCTGTAAAGCGCTTGAAAGAAGCCTCATCTGCAATCCCAATGTGAAAGCCCAAGTGCTTTTATACTGAGACCCCTTTCACACTGGGGAGTTTTTCAGGTGCTTTAGCTTAAAAAAAGCACCTGTAAAGCGCCTGAAAGAAGCTGCAACTTCAATCCCAATATGAAAGCCCGAGTGTTTTCACACTGAGGCGCTGCGCTGGCAGGGCGTCAAAAAAGTCCTGCAAGCAGCTTCTTTGCAGTGCATTTTTTGAGCAGTGAATACACCGCTCCTAAAGCGCCCCTTCCCATTGAAATCAATGGGAAGCGCCTGCAAAATGCCTGCAGATCGCTTTTGGCAGCGGCGCTTTGTGGCCGCTTTTAACCCTTTATTTGGCCACTAGTAGGGGTTAAAATCGCCCCACTAGCGCTCGAAAAATGCTGGTAAAGCGACGCTAGTTTAAGCGGTGCTTTACGAGCGTTTTTCGGGTGCTGGCAGTGTGAAAGGGCTCTTAAGGCACTTGGGCTTTCACATTGGGATTGCAGATGAGGCTTCTTTCTAGCGCTTTACAGGCGCTTTTTTTTTAAAGCTAAAGCGCCTGAAAAAACGCCCCAGTGTGAAAGGGGTCTTAGGCACAGCCAATTGAATGCGTTACTTCACAGTATATGGTTTGTAGTGTGGGAGGTCAGAAGTAATGCAGAGTTCAGGGGTCAGGAGTTATTATTTCAGTGTTCAGAGGCTAGTATCACAAATATTCTGTTTACCTGAAGTTTGAAAAATGAAGGCAATGACATGCACAAAATTGTCCTAATACACACATTTAACTGGCACAAAAACGTTTTATACAGTGTCAGTACATTTCAGTGTGTACTCTCAATCACCTCTTTGGGGGCCACATGCTCAGCGTTGGCCAATAGTGATGGTGGCTGTGACTGGCAGGCTAGGACAAGCAGATCCCCCCCATGAAGCCACCCTTTTCGCCCATACAACCGCCATCAATCTGAAAATAGGACATCATGCCTCTGAGCTCGGAATAAATCAAAATTTTGGCCTACCCTACATTTTCACAACATTAAAACAGACTTCCAGGATAGTACCGTACTTCACTATTGTGTTATAAGGTGGAGGAGAGAAAAAAAAAAAAAAAAACACACAACAAGCAATAGCATTATACCACCTCAAAGTTGAATCAACATCAATGCAATTTATGTTATTTCAGATTAAAAAAAGCAATGCCCTTAATACTTAATTTAATCTAAATAAATACTCACTGGTTCAATTAGCTCTATTGTTTCAGAAAACTCTGGGATGACATCCAGCGTTCCCAGCACAGGATTAGGTTCCAAGAGAACCACTTTATTTGGGGAGATCAGTTCACTAGACAGGCTTCTTTTCTCTTCCATACTGTAGAACGTCTGTTCCTCTAGACTGTTTAGTGTATTGGAAAAGGTATCATCACTAAGGAAAGTGTCAGACCAACAACTTAAACTTCCAGTCTGCTGAAACAGAAATAGGCACAAAGCATGAAGAAGGTCATACAACATGGCTGCAATCTTAAAAAATAAAACAATTGTGATAGACCTAATGCTATAACCAGTAACATCAAACAAGATTTCTGCTTAGATCAGTGATGATTTCTGATTGCTATGGGATCACTGGATTTTTCATATCACTATTGCTCTTTGCATTGTCTTATTCAATAAGCATGTATACAGTACATGTAAGCCCCAAGGAGGTTGATGGTCAAAGTAGGAACTATAGAAGCCATAGATGGATCAAAATTCAGTTGGTTCAGCAGGGATGGGCCAAATTTCAATCAGTGTGGCCATCCCTGCTCCACCGAAGTCAATCATTTGAGCAACTTCCGTCAAGAGAATGCTGCAGCCGCAACTGTCAGAATACAACGTTCCAGCAGGGTGAGAACTTGCATGGATGGAGGTATCCGTTTTTTTCATTCAGCCATAATGTAACGTGCACGATCTAGAACAGGGTGCCCAATCACTGGCCTTCTGCTCAGGGATGGTCAGCAAGCCCAGATGACAGGTTGACAACCCGTCATCTCCGAGCATCAGTGTTGTGGATGAAGCTGGCGGTAGAGGAAGTGAGCGGCTGCAGAGCTGCATAAGGCAATGCTTTTGCTCTATGGCGCCGGCTCCTGTCCCAGGCAGAGTGATACACCCACCGTGCGGGTAAACCACAGTGCATCAGGGTGAAAACAGCCTTCAGCCCCTCTCAGATGATCGGTCCATTTGGGCCCAAACTGTTTATTATCTTTTTTTGCGATTAAACAGTAGGTAAACATCCAGTCAGGTCCCACAGAAAATTGCCATCTTGATTGGTTTAAAAATCTTCATAAATGTTATTTAAAATGAAAGATTGTTTAATTCAGAACCATTTCATTTCACTGCAGCCCGCAACAAGTTATTAACCGCTTGCCGACCATACAACATGCATACGGCGGCAAGGCGGCTCTACTGTGTAGAATATACGTACTTCTGCACTTCCAGGTCTGGGGCACACGCATGCGTTGCCAGCAGGGCTGGTGCAAGGATTTTCGACACCTAAATTTTGCTGCCCCCTTGGCTCCACCCCAACTCCATCCCCTTTGCCCTGCCCATGTATAAGGTGGAGGTGGAGATTTTTTGTAATTCCCCACAAATGTAATCACCTCAGTGTAATACCCCCAATATAGAGTATACAGGTGGGGGTGTGCAGTATACAGGGGTGTAGAGTATACAGGTGGGGGTGTGCAGTATACAGGGGTGTCGAGTATACAGGTGGGGGTGTGCAGTATACAGGTGGAGGGTGGGGGTGTGCAGTATACAGGTGGGGGGGTGCAGTATAGAGGTGGGAGTGGGTGTGCAGTATAGAGGTGGAGGGTGGGGGTATGCAGTATACTGGGGTGTAGAGTATACAGGTAGGGGTGTGCAGTATACTGGGGTGTGTGCAATATACAGGTGGGGGTGTGCAGTATACAGTATAGAGGTGGGGGGGTGGGGGTGTGCAGCATACAGGTGGGGGTGTGCAGTATAGACATGGGGGGTGGGGGTGTGCAGTATAGAGGTGGAGGGTGGGGTGTGCAGTACACAGATGGGGGGTGGGGGTGGGCACCGTCAGTATGCAGACAGCAGTGAAGGGAGGTCGTTATCCCCCTGGCAGTAGCTCCTCTCACATACACACAAGGCAGTCAAAGTGTGTGCATAGGCGACTCACCGCCAGGCAGATGACGAGCAGTGTGGTGAGTACGGAACCCCATGACGGCTCCTCACATCATTGGATACTGACTTCGCTCTCCTCCATTACTGACCATACAGTCCGCCTCTTCCTCACTCAGGACCGTCCAACCCCGCCCCTTGGCGACGTCCTACCACTCTGCCCTTCAGAACTCATCCTCTCTCCTAACGCTGACGGAACAGGACTCCGTCCCCTGCAGATAGCCTTCTGAGGAGTTACTGAGCGATCTGAGGGAGCTGCCATGCAAACGAGGGGGGGAGGAGGGAGATGCCCTTGACTGAAGGAGCAGGACAGGAAGATCCCAGGGCGCACCATTGTGATTCAGCTGCTCTGCCACCATTTCAACAACAGCCCTAGTGGCCGTGGCTGTGCCCTGGGTGGCAGTGCACCCTAGGCGCCGGCCCTGGGTGACCTGCTCCCGCTGTAACTGGACACAGCAGGAGCCAATCAGCAGGTCCCGAGAGAAGCAGAACGGCGGTTTGCCTACGTAAACAAGGCAGATCATTGTTCTGGAAGAAGGGGAGGTAGGGATCCTGTGTTTCTAAGCAGGAACACAGATCCCCCCCTGCCTTCTCACAGTACAAGCATACCCCATAGAGTTAGTAATCACTCCCTAGGAACATATTTAACCATTGACTCTCCCCTGATATTAACCCCTTCCCTGCCAGTGTCATTAGTACAGCGACAATGCATATTTTTCGCTCTGATCACTGTAGTGGTGTAAATGATTCCTAAAAAAAGGGTAAAAAAAAACAAACAAAAAAACAACTTAGTGTCAAATTTGTCCGCCGCAATGTCACCTTCCCGCTATAAGTCACTGATTGCTGCCATTACTAATAAAAAAGAATAAAATAAGAATTCTGGAAATCTATCCCATAGTTTGTAGATGCTATATCTTTTGTGCAAACCAATCAATATAGGCTTATTAGGGGATTTGTAGCAGAATACATATTGGCCTAAATAAAATGAAGAAATTCAATTTTTTCAACTTTTTTATTGGACTTGTTTTATAGCAGAAAGAGGTTTTCTTTTTCCCAAAATTGTCGGTCTTTTTTTGTTTATAGCGCAAAAAATAAAAACCGCAGAGGTGATCAAATACCACCAAAAGAAAGCTTTATTTATGGGGGGGGTTATAGGGAAGGAAAAAAAAATAAAGAAGACATACATTTTAATTAGGTACAGTGTCACCGCACAGCCACACAATTGTCAGTTAAAATAACGCAGTGCAGTATAAAAAAAAATGGCCTGGTCGTGAAGGGGTGCGGGGGTGTTAAACCTTCCGGAGCTCAAGTGGTTAAATCACTAAAGTGGCTCTTCAAAAGTCTGAGCACCCCTGGTCTAGAAGTTCACCTTTAAATTTAAAGGATTGGATCATCTACAGGGATTTTTTGTTGTTGTTTTAGATTTAGCTTGGTGGACAGGGTCAGCTGTTTATGACATATGTCCTGGGTACTACCTGTGCCATCTCCTAGCCATAATTCTCAACTCTTGTCTACTCAGGACTTTTGGATGTCCTTGTGCACCTTTGAGTGTTTTAGCACCTCCTGTTGCATTCTTATTCCTATACATACATAAAAAAAAAAAAAAAAACACAAACACCCCACACACACACACACACCTTTTTGAGGGAACAGGAACCCCTCATAATGGCCACAGCAAGTATGAAGATAATTTAACTCTCTAGCATTTACAGATCGAATAGTTTTGGGTGGACTGACCCTTTAAGTACCGTGATTTGTACATAACGTTTTTTTTGAAGTATGCAAAGCGAAATACCTGTATAGAGTCGCTCAGGCATGTTTGGCTTAACACATATACTTTAAAGAAATTGGAATTTTGGTTGACCTTACACTGCCTTATGGAAAGAAAACATACAAAACATGTATACTGCTGACCAAGCTAAAAATCTTTTAGGACCTGAAGCAAAACGGTGCACCTGGAATAAACGGTTCTTTGAGATTTAATACAAACATACATATGTTTTATACCGCAGGCTGCATCTTTTGAAAAAAGTAATTAGGCGCCAAATTAGGAACTTCAAGAAAGCAATTCAATCATTCCGCTTATATCAGGCAGTGCAATAAGCAAGAAAGACACTAATCAATAAGGCAAACTGGAATATATACTGCCACGAACTAAAGGCATTAAAGCGGAGTTCCATCCTAAAGTGGAACTTCCGCTCATCGGGACCCTCCCCCCCTCCGGTGCCACAGTTGGCATCTTTCAGGGGGGTGCAGATACCTGTCTAAGACAGGTATTTGCACCCACTTCCAGGCATAGACTCCCACGGGAGTCTATGCCTCTTCCTGGTTTTTGATAAAAAAAAATTTTTGAGTGGACTCCCTCTTTAAAATCATTTTTTTGTATCAGTATTCTAAAAAATAAAAAGGAAATTGGAGATTGTATATGTAGGCAAGCCTCAAAATGCATGCATCTCTATTGAAAGCTTTGCCCACGAGTGCCACTGATAATTACTGCCTATCCATCACTTACTTTCAGTTAAGCAGAATTAAAGGGTTTGTTCAGACCCACATTTGCCACACCTCTGAAAAGCAATTTATGGTTAACTGCTTTTTAGAGGTCGCTTGGCAGGTGGCTGGGAGGTGATATGTCAGCCAGTCATTGCTTTGTACAGGTTTCCGAGACACAGCTGCTCACAGATACCTGTAATCTCAGAATCTGTGGATTCTTGCTGCAGGAATTGTATGCCCCAAATCGCCCAAGTGGCACACTGGAAACTGTGACAGTAATCCCCAGAGATATGCCTTGAACGTAACCATTTTGAAAAACGTAAAATTTGTGGGTTAAAGTTTATAATATTATATACACACACACACTAATATATATATATATATATATAAAAACACACACACACACACACACACACACACACACACACACACACACATATATATATATATATATATATATACATATACATATACATACATACACACATAAATAAATAAAAATATATCACACACCACCCAAAGGGTTTTGTTAAAAACAAAAAGCTGGTAAACCTGCAAGAAATCCATAGATCTCATTGCTTCCTCTGCACGTTGCCTGTGCTGTACTGTTATCAGTTAACATTGTTCCAAGTATAGTCCAAGTGTGGACTATAGAACACCTTCCCCCTATGTTATGGAAGAAAGGAGAGAAATATGTGGTTTGTAGACCTAAAGTGACAACACTGCTCTTCCATAATTAAATTTTCTTTCCCACACAAATAGAGCTTCCTTTTGGTGTATTAAATGGGATAATACCAAATGGGTTTTTATTTTTTTTCTAATCAAATGGAAAAAAATAAAAAATCATAGTTGGTTATAAAATGTTGTAAACTGGTAATTTATTTCCTTCGCTGATGAGGCGGCAATAGTGGGCACTGATGAGGCTGCATTGATAGGTGACACTGATGGAACTGCACGGATAATCAGTGCCCATGTCCCTTTAACTCAAGCTGGTAATCAGCGTAAGGAGAGAAAAGCCAATACCCGGCCTCTGTTTAAACCATGATCAGCGGTCATTGGAGACAGTAGATCACGTGAGTAAAGGGCCGCTGTGATTGGCCCTTTACCCTGATCTGTAAGTCTGTGTGGTTTTCATTTAGAAATGACATTCATTTTTAAAATTGAATGTTAACCCCTTGACACCCACACTTTAGCGGTCATTCGGTTATAGCACAGACATGAAGGGGTTAACCCTCAATTTTAAAAATGACGTTTCGGAGCGAAAACCACATCCACTGTAAGAAATGTGTTTGATCAAGAAAAGTTTTATATTCTGCTCCTTTGAATTTTCTCGTCACTTTGGTTGAAAATGAACATCAATTTGACCCCACTAAGCATTAGAAAGTCAAATGAACGTTCTTAAAAACGAAAAATCTATATGTGTATGGCCAGCGTTAGATGTGCTAGCAGATATTCTTATTATTATACAGGACATATATAGCGCCAGCGGTTTCCGCAGCACTTTTGAATCATGAAAGGAGAGACCGTACGAGTACAATACAGTTCAATACAGATTTAGACAAATTGAAGCTGAACTCCAGCTAACACTTTTAATCAGTTACAGCAAAATAGGTTATTTGTTTTGGGATAAAGGTTTTGCTTAAATAAAATCTGATTATTGTAAGCACCCCTGTCAGTGGCAAATGGTTGGTCTCATGCTTTTAACAGCTACATCTGCAGGACAGCTTGCTCTGAGAAAAATTAAAAAAAACACACACACACACACACACACACACACACACACACACACACCATACTCTTAAACAGTGTAGTGCAGCGTGAGGCAAACTATCGCACTGTGTCTCTTCAGCCAAAAGGACTTTGTGCCAGGTTGAGAAATTTCAATAAAGTTTTTTGTTTTTATTATTATGAAAAAAACGCAAGCAGTGCAATGCTCTGAGATTGGAAGATTGAAACCACTGTCATCCTACCACACACCAGCAAGTGAATTCTAGTGAATGAGCTCCTAAGCCAGCTCTAATTTAAAAAAAAAAATAAAAAAATAAAAAAAAGTTTTGAAAGTAGTTTTAAAGTTTTTAGAGTAGCAGTAAAGAAAAAGGGGAAAAAAATCCCACACACACACTTTGTCTGAACATACACTTTATAAAAAGTAAAATGATAATGCACCATTGTCCCCATTAGTACGTTGTATAAAGTAAAAAAATTTTTTGTCCACCTACAATGTACAATAAGTCAAAGTCTTATTGTTCTGACTTTGACCCCTTGGCTTGGTATACGCACTCACAGCTGTCACTTTCCCATACTGCCCTCTGTCACCGGCTTAGCTCACTCAGCCACCAATACCAAACACCGCCACCAAGCAGACAACGCAGCATAGAACATCTTCAAGCCTTGAAGTGAGGGAAGAAGCAGCAGCATGCAAGAGGGAAAAGAAAAAAAGAAAAAAAAAAAAGGAGCGCACACGGCAATCTTACAGATGACAGTCTCTTTCTTCTGACTTCATGCTCAGCTGACATAAGCAGCAATTCAAGTTCCTTTATCCGTTTTTCTTTATCTGGATCGTCGGCGTCAACAAAGGGCTGCTGAGAGAAGCATGGAAGAGAACCAGAGAAGAGACAGGAGAACAGGTCAAGAAGACAGATAGAAGAGATATCACAGTCTTCGCATAGGGAAGCACCCCATAATGAAAGCGATTGGATCTTCAGCACAGCTAGGCGATACGTTTTAATGCAAATTGTATGGTGGGTGCAAAAAAGCAGATCAGGTCTCTATACTAGAACAAAAGTCAAAACAGGTCAATTGTATTATAGTCTCTTACAGGTTAATGTCATAACTCTCCTACAGGTAAAATTTGCAACTAAAAATACAGCTATGATGGTTAGACAGAATGCAATATGTTAAAGCACTTCCATGTAATAATAAATTATACTACTACAAAAAATATTAAAAGATATTACTAAAAATAAAATTATACAATTATACTATCAATATAAAATTTGTTTTATACAATAAATTATACAAATAATAAACTTGGGCCTGTAACTAAACATAATATAACCATCATGTGGACCTATCACATGAACACAGCAAAAAACCCTGTCACAAACCTGGGCAATTCAAAGTGACCATATAAAAGAAAACAAAAACTGTAAAATATGTCAAAAGGATCAGCAGATCCAGAGATATAGGCAGCTGAAGTTATTTGCTAATCTTCACAGTGGTGTGACTAGGTTTGGCGTCACCTGGTGTGGTACAACACAATGTCACCCCCCCCCCCCCCCCCAATAATTCTGACTAAGCACATTGTTGCCACTGACAGGTTCAGGAGATTTCACCAAAATCAGCCTTTCTAGAAATCGAGGCCACTGGAACGGTAAGGGAGGGGAGGAGGGCACCATTTTAAAAAGGGAAGGTGACCCCCCCAAAAAGGACAGAACCCACTTAGAACCCCCAAGTGTGGCGGTGATGATGGCGTTTTAGCAAGTACAGTCTTAAAAAGCAAAAGATGAGGTGGGTCGTTACTTGGTGACCCCAGATGAGCCCCATGGAGCAGTGTCACAGGGTGCCCAGGGATCGGGAAGCTGGCAGGGGTGCAGTCAGGAGCTGGGTTCTAAGTCATAGGAAAATCTTGGTGCAGCAGGGTCTCTATTGCAAATAGCCAGTGCCTGAGTCTACCCTCCCTTCTCTCTATCCTGGTCCCTGAGCCACAGCAAGCCAGCACTCTTCAGTGGAGTCCCAGGTCCCTGCCTCTAAGCTATTCTCCCCCACTCAGCAGTGCATCCCAGCGGACCTGCCGCCAATGCTATGCCAAAACGCAGCATCCTGGGAACTCCTTCAGACATGCCGGGTTTGCTTATGCTGGCGCCAGCCCTGATTGCGTCACCCCTCTGGGGGTGTCATCTGGGTGCAATCTGCACCCCCATAGCGACACCACTGAATCGCCTCTACTCTATAAAAGTCAAACTTGGTTCAACCCCACTCCCACCACCAGAGTTTCCCAACGAACACAGAGGCCACCTAACACCTTAAAAAAAAAGGAACCAATGGGGTAGTAGGAGCAGTAGTATCTAACCTAGCTTTTACAGGAAAAGTTGAGATTTGCAAAAAAAAAAAAAAAAAAAGACTTCAGCTGTCCATATCTCTAGATCTATTAAATATTCAGACATAGTTTTCACTGAAGGTAACCTAGAATCATTTTTTTACTATACGCTTATTCCAAATGGCACTTTAACCTAAACTCTAAAGAGAATAATTACAGGGTGAAATCTATAATATACAGTGTGTCACAACTATATGATATATTTGTAGAGTCAAACAAGTATAAGAATAACCCCATCTAGGCAGATACAAATAGACCGCTTGGGCGATCAATTCACTTGGCTTGGGAGTGTGCCTATACATGTACCCCTATAACTCACAACTTGCTCTGAGGGCACAGAGAGAGGAAGAGCTCCTGAAAAAGGAGGAGGTTGGGGGCCACTCTGTCCAACACAATTGCACAGAGCAGGTAATACTTTTTTTTACTTTAGCAAAAAAATTCTAATAAATTTAAAATAAATAAAAGAGATTTTCAAGTCAACCATTTATTAATAGGAGATTTTCTGTGCTGCATTAGACATTCTCTGCTTTATCATTCAATACACTGAATTTTACCTGAATAAAGGCAAAAGAATGCTGAATATTTTCTATGCAGCTGTCATCAACTGATACACAATGATATCCTGGAACCTAAAAAGGCAAACAAACTGGTTATCTAAAGGATTTCTATGATCACAGCTTACACTTTCATTTTATAACATCAACATTGTATTTTAAACGTCACACAAAAATAAGCCATTTTATGGCTGCTGTTCTAAAACATAGGCTTTTAAATTAAACGATCGCTCTCCATCCCTATATAAACACAACATCCAACAGGAAACGTGCTGGATCAACAAAACGTGGCAGCTTGAAGTGAATTTCTTCATGTAACAAAAAAAAAAAAAAACACATTGGTATCTTTTAGTACATCTTATTTATCAGCCCAACAAAACCAACACATAGCTTGAATTTGAATGTTCATACAAACATATTACAGAAAGGTCTTTGTAGCAAATCAGCCAGTGAACATATAAGATTAAGACAGCTGGAATGGTAATCTGTCACCTTCTGTGTCCTTTTGTAATTGATCATTAAAAGCGGCTCTATTTGTATATCTGTTCTGGTTACATAAACCTATTAAATACATTTTCTGGTTCAAAAAGTGCCTAAAAAGGTAACAGCAGTGCTAAAAAAACAGTGTTATCAAGTGCTTCTTTTAGTCTTGAAAATTGATCCCCGAGTTCCTCTAAACTCTTTAGATCTCAGGCCAGGTTGTACTCGGAGCTTTAAATTCTCCTAAGCCCATAACTGTAAAATGGCAGGACCACAGCGGGCATGTCTAACATAAGCTCTCTGAACAGGTGCCAAGACAAATATAAAAGAAAATCTATACTGATGGATCTTTGTATTCTGCCAATTGGTAACCTCCTTCCGATAAAGCCATTTACCTGACTGCAATATACATACGGCTTTAGTACGTTCCGAGTCATTAACCTGAAACACTGGATCAGAATGCCTGCCTGGCAACAGGCTTCATCAGAACCAGAGGTTTCATATTTATTTCAGCATATTTCTTTTAAGGGATAAACCTCTTATTTAAAAAAAAAAAAAAAAACAGACTAATACTGTATTTAAGTTTAAGGACATTGCTTATTCATCATCCATCAGCTTCTTATATCATGCTGCTTTGGTGTGGTCTTCACTCGAATTTCCAGAGCTACACGGTGGAAATTACCATTAGAAAGGTTTTGCTGTACCCAGTTTTGGAAGATATTGCTGGTCGTCTCATCCATCAGCTTCTTATATCACTACTGCTTAAGATCTATGGACTTGAATTACCATGTCTGCCCATCACATCACGCTTTGCATTTATGTAAAGACAGGATCTGACCCCCTTGGAAACCAAAGCGAGGCTTGGATAGCATTTAGTTCCACCCACATATAGGGTTTTCCCTTCTTGAATGAAATATATGGCTTCTGCGTCCTAATGACATCAGGTGTAACAAAACGTGCAGGGCGACATTTACGCTAATCAAACACATAATGTTTTTAACTTTTGTGCGTGGCTAGTTATATACTTTTTAATAAAATTTCACATACAGTTCTACACTATGGGGGTCTTCCCAATTTTCTTTTTACATTATGGTTGAACATCTATTTTTTTTATTTTTATAATTGACAATTTTTATTCTAGTATTATGAACAATATCCATCAAACCCAATCCCAAAAGGGCCATCTGTAACAGAACAATGCCAGGGGATGAAGTTTAGTACCCAGAAAAGATGCCTGGGGGGGGCGAGAGAGAGAGAGAAAAAAAAAATGTACCTGAGCTCATCACTCCTGTGGTGGGGGGGGGGGGGGGGTTAATTGGGAGCTGGAACTTTGACCAGCAAGAGATAGTAGAGCCTCATGAGGGGGTCCTCTCATAGGGCTCCCATATCATGACGCTCTACTGTGTCAGCAAGACACACTATAAGGGACTCCATAATCTCCACGTCCTTTATCCTAGAGTATGGCACAATGTTGGTCGCTGGTGTTTGCCGCTTCCACTGAAGAACTACCAGACATCTAGCAGCTGTCGAGATAGATGTCAATTTCTTGGCCAGCCTATACCTGGGGGAATGTTTTGGAACAAAAAGGGAAAGTCTACATCAGTCAGTGAAGGAGATCATGCACCGTCCGCCAATATAGTTGCAGAAGTGGACAATGACAATAAATATATGATCCCTACAGCACAGTTGAACATCTTCTGTCATTGGACCGGAGGTCTTGTGACTACAGGTGGAGACTTGGAGGTGATACAAGTTCCCCTACAGATGACATATTGATTTATAAGCTCTTATGACACTTCATATAAAAAGGTCCATATGCTCCAGTGAGATTCCTCTGTATTCAATGTTGTGGTACACTTTTGGTGTTCAGAACATCTGAACAGAAAAGATTTCTTCTCCCATTTTTTTCACCGATTTGGACTTATTTGGGACTATCATTTTTTATTTTATTCTTTATTTCTGCTCATCAAGATACACTTGTTTGGATTTTGATATTCACTTGTAATTTTTAACGAGACAATGTAGATTTAGGTTCGTATATAAATTTTTCTAATTGCTCTTGCCAGCTGCTGCTTTTTTGATCTGTCAGTGCGATTTCTGTTTATTACATGGGGCCTCACTGTGCCCTCCAGACGATAAATGAAGTCCCTTTGCTGTAGTGACATACACAAACGACGAGTAGTGAAGTCAAAGACCAAGAAGTACTCGCCACCTGAAAATATACCCAGCAGGTAATTCACCAACCAGAATCCACCCAAATGTGAAATATATGGTTTTGGGTAAACTAATCCCCAACGGATTTCCTACATTAATTCTACAGCTAAGTAGGGCTTGATATCCAAGCGGAAGATATCTGCCCAAACAGTCACAAACCACCATTTTCTCGAGCACACAAAAGTGCCTACTCCTATTAGTTCAGTGCTACTTGTAAATACCATAAAAGCCCTGCTTTTAATGGCATAATTAGATACACAGATAAGAAGTCATAAGAAGCTTAAGGCTGCATGTTGACATACTGTGAAAAAAGAGACACACAAAAAAAAAAAAATAAAAAATAAAAAAAGACACAAAGAGCAGTCGAAGCGTGAATAAGAACTGGGAAGACCATGCCAAAGAGAACAAAAGATTTGGCATTTGGAAGGAGAATGCTCAGCTGTGTCAGACCTAGATAATCACAGAAAGGACTATGGAAACAGCATATCAGCTAGATATAGAGGGGATATTTATAAGTCTGTACCATTTAAAAAAGGTGGGCAAAATGAGGTACCATCAAAGTAAGAAAGTCACTTTAAAGAAAAACGAAATTTCCATTACAAACAATTTTAAATATACAAGTTCTACAAAAGATTACAAGATGTCTGCTATTGTATTAAGTAGACAAACTCCTTGTTTGTGTCCGCTTTGATTTACCTTCACTTTGTTACCAGGACCTGCCTTTCCCTTATTTCAGGGTTCCTGCCATCACCCTGTCCAGTCCAAGGCTTTCCTTGAAGCAGGCTGCAGTCTTATTGGACAGTAAAATTACTGTTGGCAGGATTTTTTAAAATCACCAATTGTGAATTGATCTCTGCCTGCTTCAGGAATCAGAATAAAGCTTAATTAAAAAAAAAAAATAAAAAAAAAAAAATAAAAAAGTTTAAAAAAAAAAAAAAAAAACTTGGGAAGAGAGCTTCCGAAGCATAACTCAAGCTTTCCTCCCATCAGTTTTCCGCTGCGATAATCTGTGGGGCTCCGCACTGCGGTCCACATTTTGTGCATGGGATTTAAAATGCAGGCTATGGTTTGCAGAATATATAATACAGAGCAGACAGCAATAGGAACTTTCATTTATAAATCACTTCCCTAATCATGAAAGTAAAAACGAAACTGCACTAGACAGGGATATGGCGGAAGCTCTACTGCCTATTAAACGGTAATAAAAATCGTAGGCATCATTTAACTTAAACCATAAAATGATGCAATAATCTTTAAAGCAGGTTTTTGGTTATATAAGGGAATGTGATCTGCATTCCCACCTAGTCGATTTGAACCGCGGCAAAAATCGCACTGTGATTGAGATGCAACTTTATAATGGCACCCTAAACACATCACGCGTTTTGGAATCACAGGCAGAATCGCAGCGAATACACCCGCAATTAAATTTGCCCAAGTGTGAATGGAGCCTTAACCCCCCTGACGGTATTCCCGAGTCTGACTCGGGGTGGATTTTTCATACCAAAAGCGGTATCCCCGAGTCAGACTCGGGACTGCGTCGCTGGATCCAGGAGGAGGTTTACTTACCTTCTCCCTCGGATCCAGCGTTGTCTCCCCGCTGTACGAGCGAGCCGTGTCTCGCCCGATGCATTACACCGCCGATCTCCGTGTCCTGCGAGCGTTGCGACGCACGGGCACGGAGATCGGCGCCAAATTCAAAAAGTGAAACAAACAGTAAACATACAGTATAATGTAATCTTACAGATTACATTGCTGTATGTAAATATTTCACATCCCCGTTGTCCCTAGTGGTCTGCCCAGTGTCCTGCATGCACTTTTATATAATAAAAACTGTTCTTTATGCCTGGAAACTGGAGATTGCCCATAGCAACCAAAACTGTCACTGTACATCAAAAATGATTTTAGACCAGCTAGAAAACAGCGATAATAAATTAGAATCACTCGCAGAATTGAGAGATAGCAATTTGTGGGGAGATCCATCATCAAATACTGAAAAGTATTGACAGTGACAATTCTGCAACTGAGCAAATTTCAGTGTTTTTGATTTGATTACATTATTGAATAATTTTTATTATTGTTATATTATTATTTGGTACAATTATTTATAGTTATTTATTATATTATAATTTATGATTTCATTTTTCAAACTTTATCATACCCGGGATGTCTGCTAGACTCTGGTTTGGACAGATTTAAGAGAGTTATTCCTAAGAATTGCAGGACTACAATATAAAACGCCAAATTTTCATGCAAAATAATGGTACCGCTTTTAGCACCTAAAATCCGAAATAATCGTACCGCCAGGGAGGTTAAGATAGCACAGTGAACATGTAGAACTTTTTGACTTGTAAGGCTTTTCTGTAACCCCGGGGTTTTTGTCCGATCTCTTAGCATTCTGGAAAAATATCCCATCATTTCCTTACTCCTCCGACCCCCTTGCACCAGAACAAAAAATACGAGGCAATAAAACAAAAATAACCTGGAACAGGATCTAACCCTTCCCTACAATATCCAAAACAAATATTCTGTTAACATTTTTTTTTAAATCTGAGACCATTAAATTGTGACAATGATATAAAAGAACAAATACATTAATAATCGCATAGTTGAAAATTAAGAATCTACAAACATCTATATGTAGTGAGTGCTATCGTTACAATATGTCAGATTAAATATGAAAGCCACATGGAAATTTTTTATATATATATATATATATATATATATATATATATATATATATATATATATATATATATATATATATATATATATATATATATATATATATATATATATATATATATATATATATATATATATATATATATATATATATATATAATTTATTTAAAAGGCATCAGAACAATGAAAGCAGATCAGAAAAGATGCGGACAGCTGATAAGAGACAACAAAAGAAAAAGAAACCTAGAGCGGAACAAAGAAGATTTCTTTATAATGACAGTGATAGATGTAAGTGAAAAGTAATGGAGCAGCGTGCCATATGGAGGAAAATCTGAAGAGGTCAAACACCAGGAGACAAAGAACAAAAAGTAAATACATAAAGACTAGTCTAGATTACATTTGTGTGAAACATGACAAGAAGAACATGGACTATAAGGAATAATAGCAGACATATACCTGAGGCTCTGGTGGAGCATAGTAGGGGTTCTGTGGATTAAATAATGAACAGGGTTGGGAATTTCCCGCTTTATCCAACTCCTTCTGTAGATATCCTTCCTGCTCCACTTTTCTCTTCATCGTGGAATTCCAATGATTCTTTATGGAGTTGTCAGTCCTAGGAGGAAAATGATGCGAGTTGTCAGCTCTTTACGCCTGAAATAATTTAGACCAGGGATATGCAATTAGTCCCATCATGCCTCTGGGTGTCATGCTATACCTCATGGGACTTGTAGGTTCTGCAACAGCTGGAGGTCCGCTAATTGCATATCCCTGATTTAGGCCATCATAGCCATGAGCGGCCTATTGTATTAGGGCATGGGTCTTCAAACTATGGCCCTCCAGTTTTTAAGGAACTACAATTTCCATCATGCCTAGTCATGTAATTGAATGTCAGGGTTTTACAATGGCTCGTGGGATGTGTAGTTTCACAACAGCTGGAGGGCCGTAGTTTGAGGATCCCTGTATTATGGTGTGCACCCAAAAGTTCAAACACAGAACAACAGAGATAGCGGCTAGGGGTGTACACACGCCATGGGCACGATGCTATGCTTCACATACATGGCAGAAATTATAGAGCACAAACATGAACAAAGTCTTTTGTATTATTTTACATTTGTTTTATATATGGCATTTACTGGCGTATAAGGCGCACATTTCCCCCCTGAAAATAGAGGGTAAACAGCGGTTGCGCTTTATATGCTGATATTTTTTGTGATGGGCGGGGGATTGGGTGGTCCGCCTCGGGTGCCACCCATTGGGGGGGTAAACAGGTCGGCTGCCCCACCTCTCCTGGCCCTGGGACAACGCTGCCAGCATACCGTATATACTCGAGTATAGGCCGACCCGAATATAAGCCGAGGCCCCCAATTTACCCCCAAAAAAACTGGCAAACTTATTGACTCGTGTATAAGCCGAGGGTAAGACATGCCTGTCCATCCCTGTGTGTGTGTCCGTCCATCCCTGTGTGTCCGTCCATCCATCCGTGTGTGTGTGTGTGTGTGTGTGTGTGTGTGTGTGTGTGTGTGTGTGTGTGTGTGTGTGTGTGTGTGTGTGTGTGTGTGTGTGTGTGTGTGTGTGTGTGTGTGTGTGTGTGTGTGTGTGTGTGTGTGTGTGTCCAGCCTACCTGTGTCCTGAGCCTTTGTCCCGAGCCTCCGTCCCGTGCCGAGCCTCCTTGCCTCCGTGCCTCGCCGCCGTGCCTCGCCGCCATGCCATGCCTTGCCTCCGGTCCCGTCCCGTGCCGTGCCGTCCTGTGCCTTGCCTCCGTCCCGTGCCCTCTTCGTTCGTCGGCGCCTCGGCGGCCATTGTAAAATTCAAAAGCTGCGCCGCCGCCTTCGCCTGTGATAGGCGGAACACTGAATTTCCCAGCAGCCTGTGTTCCGCCTATCACGTACATCGTATCATCCTCGTCCGTAGTACGAGGATGATACGAAGTCCGTGATAGGCGGAACACAGGCTGCTGGGAAATTCAGTGTTCCGCCTATCACAGGCGAAGGGGGAGCCGGAGGCGCGGCTTTTGAATCAGAATGGCCGCTGTCTGTCTGCTCGACACGCTGATCGAGCGGGCAGACAGCGATGACTCGAGTATAAGCCGAGGGGGGCACTTTCAGCCTCAAAAAAGAGGCTGAAAATCTCGGCTTATACTCGAGTATATACGGTACTTTGACGTGGAGAAAACATTACTACCAGGCAGCTTCTCTCTTACACTGCTCTTCACTCCCTTTCTCTGCAGCCTCAGCTGCCCAGATGAATGAATAGGAAGCGCTCACAGGCTTCCTATTAATTTACAAACTGAAGCATAGTAAACAAAGTTTCCTATGATTTAACAATGAATGAACACAGGAGCGATCAGTACCGATCACTCACTTGGTTCGTTTAGAAAAGAAAGGGGCCCCTTCCCCTGCTACCCCCCCCCCCCCCCCATGTGCCCACAGCAGCTACCAGTGGGAGAGGAAGCCAGCAGCGCTGCAGGGGAAAGGGGCACACGGGGGGCCCAGATAGTAGGGGGGTGGGGATGCAGATACTAGAACTGATCCCCCAGCAGCGGCAGAATTGTAGAGGGAGGAACAAGAGGATCGGTGTCTACAAGAGGACAATATAGCTCGGCAGGTGCCTGGGCCCCCCTTTTAAACTGGTAAGGCCTGGGCTTGGTACAGGAGGGCTATACTGCCTTATCTGTGGTCCTGGTGCATGGGGTGTTTAGGGTGTACGCGTACATATGTAGACCATATTAAATAAAATTTAAATTAAAGGAAAACTAATGTATGAAATTAGTCCTTCTATGTTCAAAATAATGCTGTATTAAAATAGAAGAGTGGGAAAGAAAAAAAACAAACCTACATACTCACCTAGATGACTGCAGTTGCTACTGTCCCCCGCTGGCTCTACAAAGAGACCCGAGCGATCAAAGATCACTGAAGCACCAGACTGTGGAGGGGGTGGGGTGGCTGGCTCAGGCTCTCAGCAGCATCTGGGAAGATCCCGACATTATTGTTGGGATCCCTGCAAAGCCTGAACTGGCTCTGTGACATCAGCCAACAGCAGAGGAGCAGAACTAAGTGCTATCCTGTGACCCACAGAAGAAGTATGGTCAAAAAGAGCTTTGCAAATACTACTCCTTTAAAGTTAGATGGACTATCAGATTTATATACACTAACAAATTGAAGCCAAAACTACAGCTAACATTGAAGCAATTACAGCAACAGGTTTCTCCCCCCCCCCCCCTTTTGGGATAAATGTTTTACATAAATAAATACATAAAAGTTGACCACTGTAAGCAACCTGTGTCAGTGTTAAATGGTTAGTCTCAAACCTCCAACTGCTACTACATTTAAAAGGACCGCTTGTCCTGTTAAACAAAAAACACATTTGTACTGGCAGTATCACCAGGGGAAAATAAAAGAAAGAGAGCCTATCAAAAGGAACACTAATGCAGTCACCACATCAAATAATTGGTAAGCTGCAACATAATAAAGCTTTGCTTTTGGGTTTATTACCGCTTAAAGAAGCCATAGATATTAGGTTTCCAAAATATTTATGCCCATTTCAAACTGGGCGTTTTGGTGTGCTGCAGCGTGGGCGCATGCTTTTAGTGTGTTGAGGGGGTCATTAAAAATGAATAGCACCCCATTGCACTAATGTGTACATGGTGTAAGGTGTGAGTTAGCACAAGTCAGATGTGAAGTAGGCCTAAAGTAACTAAAACAGTAAGTTCTGCGTCTACCTCTCTTTTTCACTATGTCCATCATACTACATGAGAAGTGGCCTTTAAAGTGGCACTAAAGGAGCTATACTTGGCTTGCCTTCAACGGTTCCCGTCCCTCACCAGCCTGGGTGGCAGAGCAGAATGACGTCACTCCTGCAGGCCATCATCCTGGCACAGAGGGATATGGCCCGAGTTGTCAGCTGAGCTGTGCATGTGCAGCTCAGTTTACATCATTGGAGACCACAGCTAGCAGGCAAAGAGGGGGGAATTTTATTGCAGAAGAGACATGGACTGTTCTACAATAAAAAGCCTGCCTGCTGGCTGTTGGTCACAGAGGTACTTTAGTTCCACTTTAAAACGCTACATTATTCAAATTTAAAATTTGAAATTCAATTTAGAACCAAATATCTTATATCCATTTCAATATTACATAATTATAAAGGATGGCACCGCTTTACCTTCCAGGTAGTAACTTTGCTATTTCAGCCCACCGATTGCCGAGTTTTTTATGGGCCTCATAAATGACCCGATCCTCCTCTTCAGTCCATGAAGATTTCTTTACTTGAGGATTAAGGTGATTGTGCCAACGTTCTCTGCACTGTTTCCCAATTCTACCATGTAAGTGCTTAGCAATGATGGACCATTTTTTTGGCCCATATTGTTCCACAAGATCGATCACCTATTATTTAATAAAAAGGACATTACAATGGGCGAAGCCACTTTCAGACTCATAATAAAAATAAATAAATAAAAATAAATCAATCATAAAAAATGTAGGTTGGTTAACAGTTCCCAATGTGAATAAAGGGTAAGATTACCTAGTTAGAATAGAACTTTGTTGCATATTTTTTAAAATCTACAAAATTAAGAACATATAAAAAAAAAAAAAAAAAAAAACACAACACACAATGACACCTGCAAGCTCCTCTACATATTGTAAACATCTGCATAGGTCCCCTGGAAGCCCAGACCCTTCACCAAGATGCCACTTTAAAGTGTTACTAAACCTACAGCAATAAAATCAGTCTGTATATGCAGCAAAGCATGCTTGTTATACCCACTGTGGAACCTAAGGAGTTAAACCTCTGCATGGTGTAAAACTGTTTGAGCCCGTCTTCTCTGATCCTCACCTTCTTTCAGAGTCCCCAATCCATCTCCAGACAGTAGAGGCTAGGGGCAAGCTGCACATGCTCGGTTTGGTATGTATTGCTACAGGAAGTCCCCGAGTCACGAACGGGCTAGGGACTGTAGGTTTGTTCTCAAGTCAAATATGTTTTTTGGAAGTCGGAACAGCATGCGCAGAATGGCAGCAACGTCGTTTTGCGATGTTCTGCCAAAAGTGACCGCCATCGAAGCGTGGGCGCACATGCGCAGAAAGGCAGAGACGTCACGCTGCCTCACGTTTGTAAGCAGGAGTCGTTCACCAAGTCGGATGTTCGCAACTCGGGGACTGCCTGTAGAGATTTTTATTTTTTATTGGGAGAGTGCATGGGGTCAGCATGGGATCAATCAGCACTGTCCAGACAGGGGGTCAGGGGTCATGCAGCCTCATAGGATGATCAGGGGAGAATGAAAACTCCTTTAACCAGACACTGATAGAAGTCACAAGACTGTTCTAATTGCTGATGAGAAAAGGGATTTAGCAGTTTATATTTACCAAAATAATTGCATTTCCATGTTCTGTGTACTGTGGGACACCAGATATAGTGTATGCAGGGTCCTGGGTTTAGTAACTTAAATAAATTACAGCCAAATAAATATTCTACCGCTTTGCACAGGAGCACTAGCTACAATGTATTCTTCTGTTCATCATTATTACAATATGTGCTGTCCTTCCCCTACATTAGAATGATTGAAGCAGCTTCTACAGAGCAGAATAAGGAAGCTAAACTTATTTCCCAGTTAAGATGTGCTCTGCCAGGATGCATAAGAAGCGGACACTCAGAGCCATTTTTTCTTCTACATACACTATATTACCAGATGCCTGCCTTTACACACACATGAACTTTAACCTCCTCAAGATTGCCCACCACACATATACTGCGGCGGGGCAGCTCTATTACCTGTACGTCCTTTCATGCAATAGATACCCGCGGCTCTGGCAGACCCGAAGTCTGCCAGTTACCCATGATCCCAGTACAGAGAGGCAGAACGGGGATCTGCCTATGTAAACAAGGCAGATCCCCATTGTGATAGGAGACAACACTGCGTACTACTGTTCCTAGTGATCAGATACAGCAATCTCTGTTGTCCCAGTGAACCCATCGCCCACACAGAACACACCCAGGGAACACATTCAACCCCTTGATCGCCCCCTAGTGTAAACCCCTTCCCTGCCAGCATCATACATTGATCAGGGCATTATTTTTTTTAGAGCTGATCACTGTAATAATGTCACTGGTCCCCAAAAAGTGTCACTTGGGGTGAGGTTTGTGGGCCGCAATGTCGCAGTTCAGCTAAAATTCGAAGATTGCCACCATTACCAGTAAAAAAACAAAACAAAACAACATTAAAAAAGACCATAAATCTCCCCCCTATTGTGTAAACATGAAAACTTTTGCATGAATCAATATACGCTTATTGAAAAAAAAAAAAAAAATGTTACCAAAAATATGTAGGAGAGTACATATTGACCTAAACTAATGAATACATTTGTTTTTGTTTTTTTGCTTTTTGTGTTTTGTTTTTTTCAAAATTGTCGGTCTTTTTTTCTTTATAGCGCAAACTTACAGAGGTGAACAAATACCACTAAAAGAAAGCTCTATATGTGGGGGGGGGGGGGGGGGGAACAAACAAAAAAAAGACATAAATTTTGTTTGGGTACAGCGTCGCACGATCACACAATTGTCAGGTAAAGTGACGCAGTGCCATATCGGAAAAAAAACGGCCTGGTCATTAAGGGGGTAAATCCTTCTGGGGCTGAAGTTGTTAATGGCATCACAGTCTTAGTCCGTAGGGTTCAATATTAAGTTGGTCCACTCTTTGCAGCTATAACAGCTTCCACTCTCCTGGGAAGGCTTTCCACAAGGTTTAGGAGTGTGTCTATGGGAATATTTGACTATTCTTCCAGAAGCACATTTCTGAGGTCAGGCACTGATGTTGGACAAGAAGTCCTGGCTCACAGTCTCTGTGCAGGCCAGTCAAGTTCCTCCACCCCAAACTTGCTCATCTATCTCTTTATGGACCTTGCTTTGTGCACTGGTTCAAATCATTTGGTGGAGGGGGGGGGGGTTATGGTGTGGGGGTTGTTTTTCAGGAGTAGGGCTTGGTCCCTTAGTTCCAATGAAGGGAAATCTTAAGGCGTCAGGATACCAAGACATTCTGGAAAATGTCTTGCTCCCAACTATGTGGGAACAGTTTGGGGGGTGGCCTCTTCCTGTTCCAACATGACTGCGCACCAGTGCACAAAGAAAGGTCCATAAAAACACAAATGAGCGAGTTTGGGGTGGAGGAACTTGACTGTCCTGACCTTAACCTGATAGAACACCGGTGGGATGAATTAGAGCGGAGACTGCGGGCCAGGCCTTCTCATCCAACATCAGTGCCTGACATCACAAATGCGGTCCTAGAAGAATGGTCAAACATTCCCATAGACACACTCCTAACCCTTGAGGACAGTCTTCCCAGAAGAGTTGAAGCTGTTAGAGCTGCAAAGGGTGGGCCAACTCAATATTGAACCTTACAGACTAAGACTGGGATGCCAATAAAGTTCATGTGTGTGTAAAGGCAGGTGTTCCAATTCTTTTGGTAATTTTTTTTAAAAGAAAAATATAAATGTATATTTGATTGGCTAGAAGACCCCATTGATTCTCACACACAAACGGGTGCTGGTACTCTGAACGGTCATCAGGATTTTACTGCATTTAAATTAGTTGTACCTCCTTTGGGGTAATCATTTTGTTATTTTTAAGTTTAGTTTAGTTAGGTTACTAATAAGACTTCAATGGTGTTGGCAAAGAACGCGTCATGTAAGAGCACCATGCCAATAAGACAGTGCCATGCGGACATGGGCGAGACTTGTGTCCCCTGTTGAACCTGCTACCTTCCGGGATATGTCACGTGTATCCCAAGAGGCTGATAAAACACAATGTTTTCCCATGCAGGCAAGAGTCGGGGTTGGCTCCGGTAGGGAGTGGCAAATCAAATAAGCGCATTACATGACTTACATGTTTTTTTTTTCTCGTTTTTTTATTTGTCCATCTGACTGATATCAGTGAAAATTAAAGTAAAAAGGTCTCCCAGAACAGGAATAGAGAGGAAATATTCCAATGGGGACACTAGATCTGGGAGACAACCAGAGATTCCATCACTGATGGGATTTCTTCTCACTTACCATTTGGTTAGAAGATGCTTTTTCTCAAGTACTCGCCAATGCCAATTACCGATACCCATTTTGCATATCTTTCATCTATTTTTAGTGCCATGTGACAGTTTTTTTTTTTTTTAAATGAACAATTATTAATTTTTTTTATAATTATGAAAAAGTAATTGTTCACATATGTGTGGAGCCGGTTTTCAGCGCGATTTCAAGCCCCATCCGGTGCAACTTTGTTCAGCGTTTCAGATGAGAACTGTTAAAAAGTGTGTGACGTTGGAAAGCGCACCTAAACCAAGCTAAAAAATCTTACAGTTTTTATTTTTTTTTTTGAGATCACACTGCAGCCGGCTCACACATATGTGAACCAGCTCAATAGAAAAGCACATGTCATGCATGTCATGGTTCACATGCCATGCAAATCGCAAGCAGTTCAAAACAAATTTCTATTTGCATATTTGTGAATCGGGGCTTGGTACCAGTGGATTCGCACGAGTATGCAAATGCTTAGTATTGGTGCAATGTTAAGACAGACACAGGTGTATAAGAAAAAAAAAAAATGAAAAAAACAAACAAAAAATAAAAATAAAACAAACACACACACCCTTATTTTATTTAAAATTTAAATGTTTTGCATTTAGTTCTACTTTAAGGGTAAGGCTCCAATCACACTTATGCGACTTGTCATGCAACATATGTTTTCCAACGATAACCAGTCATATATGTGCGACTTAAAGTTGCAGCACCTTAGTGCAGTTCATGCACTACTTTGGTCTGACTTTCATGCAACTGGAGGGCCATAGACTGCAATGTTAAAGCGGGAGTCCACCGGGACTCCGTGTTTTTTTTTTTTTTTTAAAAGCCAGCAGCTACAAATACTGCAGCTGCTGACTTTTAAAATAGTGACACTTACCTGTCCAGCGCGCCCGCGATGTCGGCACCCAAAGCCAATCTCTAGATCGACACTCGAGTGCTGCCGCCGCCATCTTGGGTATGGGAATCAGGAAATGGAGCCTTTCGGCTTCATTTCCCGGTTCCCTACTGCGCATGCACGAGCCGCGCTGCGCAATGAGGACGGTCCCCGCTGCCTCTGGGATCTGTGCGTTTCCCAGCAGGCAGCGGGGCACTTGCGGTAAGGGGCGTGCACTTGCGGAAAGGGGCGTAAGTTACGCCCCTTTCCGCAGAGAGCTATCCCGGAAGTGGGTGCAGTTACCTGGATCATCAAGGTAACTGCACCCCCCTCCCCCCTGAAAGGTGCCGATTGTGGCACCGGAGGGGGGGAGGGTTCCGATGAGTGGAAGGTCCACTTTAGGGTGGACCTCCGCTTTAACATGTGTGTGTACATGGTTTATATTGCAGCCATCACCGACAATCACGCTACTCTTATTTTTGGGGAAGCAGGAGGTATATGTATGTAGAAAATATATGTGTGTGTAATATATATATATATATATATATATATATATATATATATATATATATATATATATATATATATATATATATATATATACATATACATATATATATATATACACACACACACACACACACACACACAGTTGCTACTAAAGTCATATTGTGTTTGAATGTTATTAAAAATGACCTTTACTTTTCAATCTGCAGTGATGTAATTTTCTTTAAAATGCAATATGGCTACCTATACAAAATGTGTACAGAACACCCCCCCCCCCCCCCCCCCAGAAACATAATTTCCTGCTTGTGCGATTGGCTCACTGATTTTCCCAGAAAATCAGATTTTCAGCATCCCTTGCAGAAAATTTTTCATTTTTGGTGAGATACTCCCAATAAGAAATCACGTCGAAATGGATGCAGACCCTGTCAATTATTTCATCAGAGCCTTGCAGGTGCAGCAGCTGATAATTATAAAACCACGCCCATACAGATTCACCCTATAGATGAACATAGACAAACAGCTATTTCTTCAGAACAAAAACAGTAGAAATATGCAACAAAGTTTGTTAAAATCCTTGTAATGTGGAGTTATGCTTTAACTCTATTTGAAGGGCCACAGTGACACTTTATTCATATCACTGCACAGTAGCACGGTGTGTTGCACTGCTGTGCTGCGCCATGCGGTGTCACCTAAAGCACTGCTGAAATATGCAGACGTTTTTTCATACTGCACCCACGTCACACCAGCAATGTGGTGTGAATGGGGCACAAAATACAATTGTTGGCGAGAAGGAGCACTGAGAATAAAGGCAGAAAAGACAATGCTCCTTGCGCAACACCTCTAGCCACAAGCAGGGAAAATGTGAACACTGGAGCACACGGATATTAAAGATCCCAACTACCAGCAAGAATGAGTCCCTTTATTTAAAGAGCACCTGTCATTTCCGATCCATCATGGCAGCACCTGTTAGCAGGCATCCATTCACCTGCTGCCGCCACGTCCCTCACCTTGTTGGGTCACTGATGCATCACCAGCCATCCCATTAATGTGAATGGGACTGTCGTGAGTTAACAGCAGCTCAGAGGAGCTGCCGCTGGGGTACAGAGAGGACAGTTGCGCTTTAAAAATTATGATTTAAATCGAGCCTTTTTATTAGTGATTTAAATCAAATCCACCCAGATTTTTTTTTTGTTATTAAAAGCGTTTAAACGACTAGAAAACCAAATTTGAATGACAAAAAGTAAAAAAAAATAATAATAATAATAATGATATCAAATATGAAAGGGTTTACCCTTTGGTCTTCTTCCTTTGTCCAAGGCCCTTTTATTAGTGCAGGATTTAATACTTTCTGCCATCGGTGGTGGCACTGTATATCTGACCGGTCCTTAAAGTGAAAAATAATGCAAACAAAACATGGTACATCAGAGAGAGCCCAGCGCATGGAAGTTTTCAGATCATACTCGTTATATACAGCATCTCCAAGTGGTTTACATGACTGCATCGCTACGTGCAATAAAATCCCAGAGGGCTACCCATTGATCATTGCCATATTAACAAGTACTGCAGCTTAGGCTGGCCATACATGGGTTGAATTTCAAAATAATTTTCTTTTGAAAATCAGAAATTTTGTACATTTTGTGATCCGATGATGCCACCGTTGATTTCGAAAATTCAACCAACCAAGCCTTCAAATTCACCTCCTGTAGCTACAGAAAATAAATTTGTGGCTCTGAATCTTCTTTTCTTTCTGGGAATTTTCTTTTCTTGCAGATCTTTTTTGATTAAATTTCTCGCATGATTCTCCCATCATTGATTAGAAAATCATTTGTTCTTAAAAAAAAAAAAAAATTCAACATGCCCAATTACTCAAATTCAATGGGCACACGAAAATCGTCTGTTGCTGCAGCCCACCAATTGTGCCAAATTCGAACGAAAATTCTTAGATAAGATTTTTTAAAGAAAATTCTTTCGAAATGCGACCCATGTATTAGCCTGCCTTAGTGATGTTAATACCTAGTACAAATTTACTGAATTTTTAGCTGCAGAAATTTTATAAAAAGAAATAAAAATACATGGGAATTCAAAATAAAAATGGCAGAATCTGCAATATTCCGGGAGGTAGATGCTTTAATGTCTTGTTTGACTTTTTCCCAGCCTACAAGCACGCTAAGTACAAATGTTCCAAGAATTTCAGTTTAATCGTTTATATTATGAACCTGTTTTACAAGTTGCCGCAAGTGTTTGATGTCAGCCAAACAGATGAACAGTCTTTGTGTAATTATTACTTATTAAAGCACTAGCACAGAGGATAATACAGAAGTTTTGCCAATTTCCTGATACCCTAGTGTCAGGGTCAGTTTGCTATGCAAGAGGTTCTCAGGCAGTTACCAAATATATTTTTTGGCATGCAAGAATACCAGAATATGCTCAAATTGAAGGAGAAGTGCAGGTAGGTGGCTGTACTTCTGTGGATCACAGAGATGCAGTTCATTCCACACGCCGGTGACCAGTTTTCAGACAGAGGGCTACAGTCCTCTGTTTGCTGATTTCATTGAGTCGGCCCAGGATCGGGTAAGATTGCGACCATATGGTCAGGATTTGCCCACATGCCTGGACCGACACCCGGCTCAGGATCTCAGTGAGAGCCTGAGCTGGCCACTCCTGTTCCTTCCACAGAGAGCACAGGGGGTAGCGCAGGAGCCAGTGACTGACAGTAACTAGCTCTCTGCTCAGGGAGCTCTGAGAACCGAGCGATTGGTAGTGTTTGATTGCTCGGTTCTCAATGTTAGAGAAGATGGGGAACAGATGCAGCATTGGAGATGTGGGATTTTTTAAAAAACTGATTCCTATAGTCCTCTTTTAGTCTGTACACTTCTGTTAGTATACAAGCCATTTTGTAATTTATTGTTATTAAACGTTAACTTTCCATTTCAAATCGCTTGGTGCACAGAACACCCCCAGAAATGCCACTTTCTGCTTGTGCGATTGGCTCACTGATTTTCTCAGATCTCTGCACAAAGATACAGGTAAAATGTTAGACATCTCCTGCAATAGGAACCTAAAGCAGAAGTAAAAAAGGCAACACTTAACACCCCCCCCCCCCCCCAAGCTTAACACACACGCTACATTGTAGCAAAGTGTAATTTCTTCAATGAAAAGATACAATCAATTATTTACTAGGATTGCCCCGATACGAGTATCGGTACTGAGCATTTGTGCGTGTACTTGTACTCGCACAAATGCTCCTGATGCCAGATCCAATACCTAGAACTGTAAGTCAGCAGGCAGAGAGAGCAGAGTAGAGATCTGTCTGGCAGCAGTGAAGCACGGGGGTAAGCTGCCCGGGGCAGGGGTGCTGGGCGCCGCTGCATATTCCGTCCAAAACGGTGACCGGAGCCATCACATTCGGTACAGGAAGTGACGTTCCATGTCTCCGGAGGGTAAACATCACATAGCTCATCTTGGTATACCCTGCACTCCACTGAAGTAAGCCAGCAGCGGACATCTTGTGACACCCAGCCAGAACCATATGGGCTGGGTGTAACAAGATGTCCGCTGCTGGCTTACTGCAGCCAAGTGCAAGGTGTATCAATATGGGCGTCGCAGCATACTTACTAGATGTTAAATGACATGAATGATGAGGCAAGGAAGAATTTTGCAATGCTATATGCATATAGCATAGCAAAATCTTTCCTCTCCTCTCATAATTCATGTCATTTATTATGCAATTGCCAATCAATGCTGCACTTCAGTGCCTGTTCATAAGTGCCATCTATCAGTGCGCATAAGTGACATCAGTGCCATCTATCAGTACTATCAGTCAGTGCCCAGTCAAACTGTCACGTGATATTAAAAATAAGTATCAGCGAGTTTTGGCTGGCGGGCGGGCAGAGGAGTATTAGTTCTTGTACTCAGTCTTAAAAAAGTGGTATCAGGAAACCCTAATATTTACAAAAATGTAGGAGGTGTACTCACTTTTGTGATATACTTTACATAAATTAGCAGAATCAAGCAACTATTAAACTATGCAACTATCACTGTTAAAGAAAAAATAATAATTATGCAACTTTAAAAAGGAAATGTTCAAAGTTGTTTCAATAATAATAATAATAATAATAATAAGCGCTCTGTCAATTTTACATACAGATAATAGAAATATAAAAGCAGAGACTTTTATGGCCTCATCCAAATCACATACAAAGAAAAACTAGGTGTGAACCAAAGTATAGACCTCCAGTAACCTACAATGGTGGACTAGGATGCAAAAACAACGGAGACAATTTTTAATTAAACATTTTTATTGTACAATTTGTGCAATAAAAATAATGTTTTATTTCATCTAAAAAACAAAACAAAAAAAAAAAACTGTCTGTTGTTTTGCCGTTATAGTCCACCATTGTAGGTTACTGGAGGTCTATGCTCCAGTTCATACCTAGATTTCCTTCTTACATGCAGATAGTATTTGCTGCGAAAAAGTAAGTTTTGGGAAGGTAGCGTTTCCTTTTGGCTGACTATAGCTGCTCCCATCCCACACCTTTTATTTCTGGGAGTTCAGAAGACTTACCAGGAAGTTGCTTGCGATCAAGTTCCAGTTATCAGTCCCATGCACTTCAGCTAGTTTCTTTAATTTGTCATCCTGTTAAAAACATGAATTAGATTAAGGCCACTAATTACAATATTAGAAGGAACAGTAAAATAAAAACAAGCCATACCTCTTCTTTGCTCCACTTTGCTCTATTCCAGATTTTCTTCTGCCCCTTCCGTATTGGAACATCATAATCATGATCGACACAATGGTCGTCATCTTCATCCTCACTAAGGAAGGGAAGAAAATATGAAAAATATGAAAATATGAATTATCGCAATTAGTTGCATAGTGTTTATACTAATGGGTGACGTCACAAATGACATATGCAGTCTGCCAATAGCATTAACCCATTGTAATATAATTTTATCACCTCTTTACCTGCCTCCCCCCCACTACCATAATTCTCTTGAAGTTGCAACATTGTTTGTTCTGCAGTGAAGTCATTGCAAAGTTACCTTGTGGATAGCGTAGGCTTAGGAAGACATGTAGTGTTAGATGGAAGCAACAAATTAAAAACACCAACTGCAGATTTTCCTAAAAAACTAAACAAAAAAAAAAAAGCACCATACAAATGGGTTTTTCCAACTCATGTAAAAACGGTCACTTTTGTTGAAAATGCCAAGCTGGCCAGAAAAAAAAAAAAAAAAAAAAAGAAAATCATAAGACCATGTTTACATGGATTAACCCATGCAGATAAGGACATTTTTATTTAGTGATGCTTTAAGCTCCACATTGCCAAAGAATGCCAAATGATTCACCAGTCCAACGTCTCTTGAGACAATAAGACTGTGTAGGGTTCAGCTCTTGAGTCTGAGGTCATTATTGCACAGCAATTTTCCAAATCACCGCATCTGAATATCAGACATATGGAAGGTAATGCTAGATGCCCATAATCCATTCTTGGTGAGAGATGTCCCATAACTGACCATCCCTAGATTCTGGAATATAGCAAACAAGCAAATGACAACTTTTATTCTTTCAACCACATGATACCAATTGCTCAGAAAGCCAGTCGAGCAATAAAGAATCCAGATCACAAGTTTCATGTGACCCTACAGACAGAAGGATGACAGGCTGCCAATGCCACCCCTGGAAATCTGGTCTTGATGTCAAAGCCTAGTGTGTAAGTAACCTGGAATAAGCATGAAGCCAGCAAAGCCTGTAATAACTCAACTCCATTCCTTCCACATTTAAGATTAGTGACTCAATGCATACCAAAGCTAGGATAACAACTCTGGCACCTGAACCTTAAAATTGAACCGTTTTTATCATTTCTGATTTAATTTATTATGTTCAGGACTAAACATATGTTTAAACATGTAAACATGAAATTGTGAATATTAATGATATTTTTCATTCTCATTTTCAGTCAGCAGTGGACCATTTAGGTTCCTTTTAAAATGTTTTACAGAGGTATATAAAATTGTTTTTGGGAAAAGCCTGGTGTTTACAAAGCACAATAGCACAAGCAGATATTTGCACAAAAAAAATACTGAATAAATACAGATAAAGTATACAGCTTCTGTTGTACTAAACCTGTCTTCTAAAAAAGGAAAAAACAATGCTTTTTGGAATCTGTGGCACGGACATAAAAAAATGTTTTTTTTTTTTTTTTTTAAAAGGAAAAAAAGGAGGAAAGAAAGAAAAAAAGCACACACACACACACACACACACACACACACACACACAAACAGTGATGGTTTCCCTTGAAAAACATTGCAAACACAGTGGGAAGATGCATGCTCAGCAGGCACTTTATAACACATGGTTACTTATTTGATCATCTATTGTACATTGAGCAGCAGGTGGTCCATAAAGGGGGCGCTTAAGTGCTGAATATTGGGCAGTAAAAAAATAAAAGAAATAAACACACAAAGAAAAACGTCCAACATTTGGCCTGTGTGTATGGCAGCCAGTCTGGCTTCCGTCAGAGGAGCATGACCGGAAAAGGTCCGCCGATCAGAATCCCATCATCGCTCTCAGTCATGTGCCAAGTCCCCCTGTCAGAACACAATAGCTTAGCAGGGGATATGCCTGTCCCAACATCGGATTGTTAGTACAGGATCTCCTCCTGAGCGCTTCCATTTTTTTTCCCCATTCTGGTTTGAAGGGGAAAAAACAAAACAAAAAAAAAAACAAAAAACAAAAAAACTACTGATAGTGTGTACTAGGTTTTAGTCCATTAGCAAGGCTGTTTAGAAACTATACTGATCAGCCATAACTTTATGACCACCCACCTAATTATAAATAATACTGTGAAGGTCCCCCTTTTTCTGCCAAAACACTCTAACCCATCAAGGCACGGATGTCACTAGACCTCTGATGGTATGCTGCGGTATCTGGCACCAAGCCGTCAGTAGCAGATCCTTTAGGTCCAGCAAGTTGCATGGTGCAGCCTCCATGAATCAGACTTATTTTTCCAGCAAATCCCACAAATGCTTGATTGGATTGAGATCTGGAGAATTTGGAGGCCAAGTTAACACCTCAAACTAGTTGTGCTTCTCAAACCATACTTGAAAGCAGTGGGGCGGGGCACATTATCCTGCTGAAAGAAACCACTGCCATCAGGGAATATAGTTTCCATGGAGGGATGTGCTTTGTCAGTAACAATGTTTAGGTAGGTGGTGTGCATCAAAATAATACTTACATGAATGGCAGGACCCCAGGTTTTCCAGCAGAATATTGCCCAAAGCATCACACTGACTGCACCAGCTTGCCTAATTTTCATACTAACTCCAAGTTTCATCTCTTCCCCAGGTAAGTGACCCACACACACGGCCATTCACATTATGTAAAAGAAAATGTAATCTACCAGACCAAGCCACCTTATTCCATTACTCTGTGGTCTAGTTCTGAAGCGAACATGCCCATTGTAGGAACTTTTGGCTATGAGCACGGGTCAGCATGACCACCCTGATCGGTCTGCAGCTACCAAGCCCCATACACAACAAACTGCAATGCCCATATTTCAGCTTTCAAACACATCAATAGGGACAACAGGTTTACTTGATGCCTAATTTATCTCAGCAACTCATATTATGAAGATAATCAATGTTATTCAATTAACCTGTTAGTGGTCATAAAGTTATGGCTGATCAGTATATAAATATGTATGTACACACACGCACACGTGTAATGGGGGCGTTCCCTCTATGCAACAGAAGGTAACTTCCTAAGGGATAGAAAAATTATAATTGATATCAAAAATGGCTACACAACCGTACAGGAAAAACAGGGTTATATTATTTTTAAAAATCATTTTTTAATCCAGTAAATATGACATGCCATCTTATATGCAGCCAGTAGGTAGAAGTCTACTCACAGTTGCATGATTACTTTTCGGTCTAAAGCCTCATACACACAAATGGACTTCCATGTGAATTTTCCTTGGATTTTTGTCCGTAGGGGCGTTGGCCGCGAACTTGTTCTGCATACACACGCAGAACATTTTCAGCCAACATTCACCAAACCACGTGGTTTTTCAGCTCTTTTCCACCACCCTTCGAGCAACTTCTGCTATTGCTGTCTAAAGTTTAGCATTGGTTCGGAGCATGCATGTTTGTACTTTGGATTTTAGTAGGATTGACTTGTGTACACAAAATCAGATGATCCGACATAACACATTTGTTCCCGGAGAGCATGCACAGTGAACATTTGTCCATGGAAATTCCAACAACAATTGTCTGATGGAGCATACAGACGGTCGGATTGTCCGATAAAACACGTCCATCGGAGATTTGTTGTCGGAAAGTCGGATTGCGTGTATGGTTTATATCCGACAAAAGGAGCTGTAAAGCAAGCTACCACATCTTAAAACATTAAATCCTAAAAATTAAAAAAATTAAATCCCAATTATAGGTTTGGGATTTCATTTAGTTTTTTTTTTTTTTTAGTTTTTTTATGTAATTTTTTTTCCCCTATAAGGCTGCGTACACACGGGCGGATTGTCTGCCCAACTAAGTTCGTCAGACAATCCGACAGACAGTCCGTCCAACTTTTGAATGAACGGACTTGACCACACACGATGAACAGACAGTCCGCTGAAAGCTTGCGCGATGACGTGTACAGCACGTACGACAGGACTAGAAATACGACGTCCAATACACTGCAATGCAACCTTCGGCGTGTAAATCCTTTCTGAGCATGCGCCATACTTAGTCCGTCCAACTTGCCTACACACGAGCGGACTGTCCGCTGAAACCAAGTTTGGACGGACAAAATTACGGAAATTCCGAAAGACTTAGTCCGCCAGACTGTCCGCTGAAAAAGTCCGCTGAAGCCCACACACGAGCGGATTGTCCGCTGAAACACGCTTCAGCGGACTAAGTTGGACGGACAATCCTCTCGTGTGTACGCGGCCTAAATGTAATGTAGGCACAAAACTAAAAAAGGTCCCAAGCTTGTCAAATAAAACCCTTTCTGTATTAAGAAAAAAACTTTTATAGCAGTTAATTTATTATCAGGATCCTTAATTGCAAATCTACATTTTGAGATATGTAAGCCAATCTACAGTCTCACTCAGAGGCGGCCTGCATGGAAAGTGTTAATAGCTCCCCCTGTTATGCAATACAAGCAGCTCTGGCACTTCAAGGGTTTGTCCAATAAAGAGTCACATTTTCCAGCGTGCATTCCTTTGCCATGAATCCAAGGACTGGGCGGCCGGTGCTGCAGAGATGCCAGGAGAAGGATAGAAATTATTGAAGACATTTTTTGGGGATCTTTTATTCATTTTTCTTTTGCTACAATTTTTATCAGTCTGTGCAATGGATAATGCAGGGAAGTCTCTGTGCTTGTCGCCTCTGTAGAGTAAATAAGCAGAAATCTTGCAATGACTACCAGCACTGTACCTCTCAAAAGGAATGTTCTAAACAAGCGATGGCTAATAAACCATCCATGCAGTAATAGGAGGATATTCTGGTTATGGAAGTTCATGGTGGGTAGGTACAGATGACTCTCTCTTATGTATTGAGACATAATTCTATGCTAGGCGATGGGTGACACCTCTTATACTGGCTGCATTCCTTTCTGCCTCCAGCTTTTGCAGGATAGCCCTGGCATACACACAACATCCATCTATAATACGATGCCATGCCTGCTTCATAGGCAGATAACTGGCACTGTGCTTCTCTATATCGTCTACAAAGAAAGGAGAAAGCTGGATGTTTCCTGAGCTGCTGGGAATCTTGTGCAGCTTCTCTTCGATTCTTCTTTCCTTAAAGTGATATTGAACCCAAAATCAATAATGTAATCTATCACAGCTTACCAATCAGTAGATTTGGTCGATGCATTTCCCCCCCCCCCCCCCCCCATTTTCACCAAGTAATCTAGTAGCACACCTCTTGTATTAGGCACCATTTGCACCAACTTGTATTTTTTCCCATGGTTTTAGCAGCGCAGTCGTTTTTAACATGGGTTCCTATTGGAAACGTTTACATCTATGCTTTTTTCAGCTGCTGCGTTTTTGTAAAGGGTCATGGACTTTAAAAGGCAACACACTTTTTTTGGTTTAAACAGACGTCAACGGAGACGCTGCAGAAAAGCATGCAGTGTATTTTGCATTATTTAATCTGCCCCAAAAAAAAAAAAAAAAATTTATAATAAATAATATAAATTTATATATATATATATACACACACACACACAAAAAAAAGTACTGTAAAAGTACAGCAAAAAGTACTGCAGAAACGCTCAAAAGCAACACACATAGATGTGGATGGAGCCTTAATGCCCCGTACACATAATCAGAAATTCCGTCAGAAAAAACTTGGATGGTTTTTCCGACAGAATTCCACTCAAGCTTGCTTTGCATATACACAGTCACACAAAAGTTCTATGAACTTTCGACCATCACGAACGCGGTGATGTACAACACTACGACGAGCCAAGAAAATGAAGTTCAATTCTTCCGAGCATTCAAATTGTTTCTGAGCATGCGTGATTTTTTTGCTTGTCCGACTTGCATACAGACGAATGCATTCTGACCGAAAAATAGAGAACCTGCTCTCAGTCTTTTGGCTGGCTGGAATTCTGCCAGCACGGTCGGAATTTCTGACTAAAAGCTCACTTTCGACTTTTACTGGCAGAATTTCTGATCGTGTGTATGGGGCATTAGGCCCCATATTCATAGCAACGCGTTTTTTGTTTTTAAACGCAAAATACAGGTTTTTTTGGTTCAATCAATTTCAACGGAGATGCTGCAGAACGCAAAATAAAGCAAAATACCAAAATGCAAGTCATTGGTTCATAAACAGAGAAATCAACAGCAAGGGAATAAAGGCCGTGACCATTCTAGCTGGGGATTTCTGGTATAGAAGTAAATGACAATCACTCTAGAGGTGACAGGGCTTCTTTATCAATTACCCAGAACTGATCTAAAGTGTGTGCGATTGTAAAATACTGGCGATATATAGGCTTGGGGGGGGGGGGGGTAGTTCTATGTGGGTTTGCTGCTCTAGAGTCCTGCGTCAGTGCTTTATCTGCATGTGGTTTGACTAGTCTCCCTTATTTCCATGCATTTCCTTCTCTACATCATATCATTAGGCTACTGTAAGGGTATTAGACTGTAAGCTCCTATGGAGTAGAGCTAAACACCTGTAATCTCATTGTTTTTTTGAGAGAACAGATTTATACCCCAAGGGTCACAAACCACATATTCCCCTACATCTCCAACACCTTCAAGCCATGGTGTGCAATAAATCATCATCATCGTATATTAAACCTTATAGAAAATAAATACTATGGAGTGTATTTAAAAAAATATATAATTTCGGAGAAACCACGTACATTCATGCTATGCAAATGGGGCAAAATCAAATGTTCCATTGCCTCTACAGGTCTGATGGTATTTATTCATAAAGAATACAGTGGTTAGGGAAAAACCTATACTTACTACTTATGACCTTGAGCGCCATCTAGTGGCCATAATATGGTATTTGCCCAAACCACTCTGTTAATAATATTTGACCAGTAGAGGAAATAGTGGGAGAACATTTGGTTTTGCCCCATTTGCACAGAATGACTGTATAAGCAGTTTTGCTGGACAAACAGTTACACATTTTTTTTTAAATAACTAGATCCCAATTTATAAAATAATATAGCAGATCTATAAACAAGGTAAGGGGTAAAATAGATATTTCAGTGGGTGTTAAAGCCCAGCTCTGGAAAACATAAAAATGATCCCTTGCAGTAGGGCTGTGCCTGCACTGCAAAGATCAATTGCTTGTTTAGTCTAGGGGAGAGTTTCTGCACTTTAACATGCCTGATCCTCTGTACCAGCAGATGGCACTCCGCCATGCTTAAAGTGGTGGACTGACCATTGGCATCATCATAGCCAGTGATGGGCTATGGAACCTTAAATGGTCTTGATGGTGATAGGATCTTAGACAGCTGAAGCATTGGGGAGAAGATGCTGTGGGGACCAGTCAAGCAGCACAGAGGGGTGGAGGATCGGGTAAATAGATATTTTCTACATCCCCTAGATCTAAACGAGAATTACCCTTTGCAGTGTGGGAGCATCCCTAATGCAAGGAATCTATAGGAGATATAGGGCTAGAATTATTGCTCTCACTCCGGCAATACCTCACGTGTGGTTTGGTTTGAACATAGTTGTAATAGAAATAAGCAGGACAGGTCCTCTTTAATCTAAAATCTGGGGTCAAAAAGACCTCAGATCTCACATCTACACTTAAAGTGTAAGCTCTTTGAGGGCAGGGACTGGTGTGAATGTACAATGTATATGGAAAGTGCTGCGTAAATTGACAGCGCTATACAAGTACCCGAAAAAATAATAATTAAAAGAAAAAAAAAAAAGTGCCCTTTAAGGCCAGAGGGCAGAAGTCACATTTTACTTCCCTCCGGTCCTCCAAGGGAATAGAGTCAAGTGGGGGCCATCTTGCTCTCACTCAACTTCCTGCCCATCCATCCCAACGTTTGGATCGTTTAGGATCGGGTCCGATAAGCGGCGTGGACAACCAAGAGGCAGCGGGAGGGGGCACCTCTTCCGCCACCCATAAAAGCGATCTTGTGACAAATGTGCCGCTGAGACCACTTATGTGAAAGTGGACCGCCGGCGGTTTAAAAAGATAGAGGGGTTATGGCAGCTATGTGCAGCCATAACCCTGATATTTAATGTCAAAGTATTGAAGTATATATACAGTGGGCGGTCCGAAAGTGGATCAGTTCACTTTTTTCTTTTTAGAAAGAAATGCACATCTTTTTGTAGCTAAAAAAATAAATGGGCATTTACTTTTTATATTAGGAGCCTGCAAAGCATTTTACGGGTACAATCTAAGGCTTCTGCAGACTGTCAGTGATGTGGTCTTCCCAAGGTACGAGCAAGGCACTTACTAAATGGCAAGAAGGATCAATGAACGACGAAGAGCACTCACCAGCTCCCTCGTAGTTCATTGAGAACTACAAGCTGACGGCTGCAATGGCTGATGGTAGTTGTAGTTCTACCATTCACTGCCAAAAGGGGCAGAGCCCTGTACTTTTTTTTATTTTTTATTGTGTTAACGGGGGAAGGGGAGAAGATTCCCCACTCACTATCACAATGGGAACTCGGGAGGGTGCAGGGGCTGCTCATTTAGTAATAGCATGTTACACCCTGGATATAGGTGTAAAACGTTATGAAAGCTGAACTTATCCTTTAAAGGCATGGGTGCTCAACCTGTGGCCCTCTAGGTGTTGCTGGACTACAAGTCTCATCATGCCTCAGCCTTTGGGAGTCAGGCATATAACTGCAATGCCTAATGGGGCTAGTAGTTTTGCAACAGCTGGAAGGCCACAGATTGAGCACCCATGCTTTAAAGGAGGGGATAAAAAAAAAAATATTAAATTAGAATGCAGGAAAGATAGGAAACACATTTTGTTCTGAAGCAGCACAGTACACGGTAGGTGTGTTACTGTGCGTTGTGTAAGTGAATGGCACATGCACTGCTCCTGCATACTGTACAGTAGTATTCCACGAGTTTATGTAGCCTCTGTGTACACAGGTGAATCACGGCCTGCTATGGCAAACCGGCTGGAACTACTCATAGATGGATAGAAGATCAGCATATCACTAGTCAAACCAGCAATAACATTCCCACCTCCTATATACACATGACTTATTCAGTAGCTGTGATACATTACACCAGGGTTTCTGCGGTATGGCACACAGCACATTCATTGAAGCCTGCAAAGGAAGTTCTCCATGACTGGGTAATAAGTGTGGATACACAGTTCAAATACCAATCACAAATACAAGATTGAAGAATAATTCTGATCACTATAAAGAGAATCAGAAAATGATCACGTAAAAATTAGTTGAAAATATCAATAAAAAAAAAAAAAATAATAATAATTTACGAATCTCATGGTATGTAGCACCCTATGGATTTCTTCAATAAGGCTGCAAAAATTTCAAAATGCAATAACTGCCAGGATTTACCTTATTTCACTTAAAAAGTGTAAACTGAAATGCGATTGCTTGTCTGTCCCAGCACTGTTATCTATGGTTGTGTACAAACCTGTGACTGTGATGTGTAGTCAGGCAAAGTATGAAGACTTTCTAAAACTAGCCACATACATTACAATCTTCTCTAGATTAATCGTGATGGTGTAATAGAGCAGTGGTCATCAACCCTGTCCTCAGGGCCCCCCAACAGGCCAGGTTTGCAAGATAACTGAACTACATCACAGGTGATATCATTTGTTGCTCAGTGATTGCTGTATTATAGTCTGCATCTCCCCCAAGGTAATACATAAAACCTGGCCTGTTAGTGGGCCCTGAGGACAGGGTTGATGACCACTGTAATAGAGGGGCTACCCTAACTGATTGGATAGAAATCAAATGCATTATCTAGCTGGGCCCATACACTACAAGGTTGTTGAGAAACCAAATGAAATTGTACAATCATATGTGTGGTCATCCCTGTGTTCAGAAAGAACATCCCCTGTGCAAAGAGCTATCACTGGGCACATGGTCTCTGCCAATGGGTCCTCAGATACTGAATTACAACCAGTCATTGGATTTTCCCGAAAAGGTGTCCTACAGCAGTGGTCATCGACCCTGTCCTCAGGGCCCACTAACAGGCCAGGTTTTATGTATTAGCTTGAGGTGATCCAGGCTAGACTATTGCAACAAATTATATCACCTGTGATGTATTTCAGTTATCTTGCAAACCTGGCCTGTTAATGGGCCCTGAGGACAGGGTTGATGACCACAGTCCTACAGGATCCTTGCTTTGACATAGGCCAGAACAGTATTCTTATTAAAGTGATTGGAAAGCTTTGTTATTTATTTTTAAACATGTCATACTTACCTCCACTGTGCAGTTTGTTTTGCACAAAGTGGCCCTGAGCCACAACTTCTCGGCGTCGGTAGCTCCTCCCTGCATCGTGTAACCCCCTAGGAGAAGCGCTCTCCCAGGGAGTTACCTTGCAGGTGCACTCCCGAGTCCAGCATTTTTGTCCATAGATGCAGAATGCCAGACTCAGCCCCTCGCCCATGTCATTGGATTTGATTGACAGCAGTGGGAGCCAATGGCTGCGCTGCTATCAATCTATCCAATCAAGAGCCGAGGGGAGGGGGCATGCGCGCTGGTCAGTGACAGAAGTTTTTTCACCTGCATAATAGAATGTAATAAGATGAAAAAACACCAGGGTTTACAACCACTTTAAGTTGGCAATACAACATACAATATTATTATTCAATTTTCCTTCAATTATGTAGTGCAAGTGTTTGCCTGACTGCAAACAAATTGAAAGTGTTTAGGTTTGACCTCATATTATATGGTTTTGGTAACTCTAAAGGAAAGATGTAGAAGAAAATTATATAAAAATGTATTAAAGTGGAACTTTAAGAATAAAACAAAAAATGGGGAACAAGCAGGATTTTTAATGCAGAAGACACATACTATGCAAACAATTGCACACTGCAAGTATAAAAAAAAAAATATATATATAGTTTATAATCTCTTTAACTTCTAATATGCAAGCTGAATAGTTTTAATACAATATACATTCACTAAAGAAAAATAAATTACGGGATTGGAGGGCACAGCAAGTTGTATTGTACTTACAATAAAGTAATTGTTGTACTACTGGTTGTAATGGTACCAATTCCTACAGCTCAATTGCTTTTTCATTAAAGCGGAGTTCCACCCAAAAGTGAAACTTCGGCTTTAAGCACTCCTCTTCCCCTGACATGCCACATTTTTTTTGGGGGGGGGGGGGCGTGTCCTCTTCTTAGTGGGGCTTCCTGTCCCACTTCCTCCTTCCAGGTCCTCGGCCGCCTGGGCGACTCCTCCTCTCACCCTATGCGGCCCCTTCCCTGCCAGCGATCTTCTGGGACACAACACAGCTCCCAGAGGATCACTGGCCAATAGCAGAGCGACTAGCCCTGAAGCCGTAAGCTGTCACACAACGGGTGCCCACAGTGGTTATGACGGCGCCGAGGAGAGGGAAGAGGAGTGGGGCCCCCGTATCGCTGGACCATGGGACACGAGTGTCAGTTTATTAAAAGGTCAGCAGCTATGCTTTTTGTAGCTGCTGACTTTTTTTTAATTTTTTTATTTTTTTCGTTTATTAAAAAAGTTTCACGATTAGACATTCATATCACTTTTGTCCTGAATGAGTACACTGGAGAACAAAATGAGAGAGTTTTACAAAAAAATAGTGCAGCTGTGCATAGTAACCAATCAGCTTCCAGCTTTTATTGCCAAAGCTTAATTGAACAATCTGACGTTAGAAGCCGATTGGCTATCATGCACAGCTGCACCAGTTTTAGTAAATCTCTCCCCAATGTGTCAATGCTCTATCATCAGTATTGTACACAACCTGCAAAACTTTGTTGAATGAACATTATTTCTCTGATCTCATCCCTCAATTTCCATGTACAGAACTGGACCTTGTCAGCAGACACCCTCACACAATCTTCTTGTCTGATGATTAATAAATTAACATTTCCAACTGTTCATCAGTAAACTTTACAAAAGATTTGGAGCGTTTTTTTTTCTCAGCAATAAATATCAATGAGCACTCAGTAAATACAAGAAACAGGACAAATAGATGATGACTAAAAAAAGGGGGACACAAACAGGTAACAAGAAATAAGAACACGACAGGTGTTCTAATCCCGCCCCCACTATATAATATATATTATAAAAAAAAATAAAAAAGGAGGGAAATTTTTTTCCTTGAACTAAATCCTCAATAGACTTAAATAAAGCTTTAACACATGCATAAGTACTTATATTTTAGCTATGTAACACTTTGGGGGTTATTTACGAAAAGGCAAATTGACTTTGCACTACAAGTGCAAAGTGCATTTAAAATTGCACTGAAAGTGCAGTTGCTGTAAATCTAAGGGGCTAGATCCAAAACGAGTGGAAACTCTGCTGATTTTATCATCCAATCACGTGCAAGCTAAAATGCTGTTCGTTATTTTCTTTGCATGTCCCCCTCTGATCTACAGTGACTGCATTTGTAGTGCAAAGTGGATTTGCCTTTAATAAATAACCCCTATTGTTCCTTATTCTAATGTTTTAGCTTTGTGAATTGAGTTATATGTGTGTGCGCACCAACTCCTATCTGATAAGATTTTTGCATTACATTAAAATGCAAAACTGGTAACCAGTCTCCTGTCTATATGTCTAGTGTAACATCTGTAGTGCAGCCAATTTATTCTCTGCACCAGAAAGCCTTGTACAAAACCTAGAAGCACCTCCCTTGCTGTAGTTAAGCAAGTATTAAGCTAAACTACCTGCATGATGTTTTTTAACCAAAATATGTTACCCATGGCTGCAAAACGTTACTATGAATCTGATGAACAACAGATGCACCAACAAGTGACATACACCTTCACGATGAATGCAGAGCCTGGAAATGGACCTACAAATCCAAAATATCCCGTAAACAAAGAATTGGAACTGACAACACAAGTATGATATACAGGACTCTGAATATCTGGGACTTTCCAGACAAGGGCAAGAATACCTGAAATAGCACTTAATATACACATTTACAATATAAATTACTTTTGTTGTTTGTTTTAACTCCCTCCATTTATATTATATAAAGGATGGAGGTTGCTATAAATGTATGTTATAGAAGAAGCCATCTGATTTATCCATACATCATGTTACACCAGTACAGAGAGGTTTGGGGATGTTGGTGTTGATCCTAAATATCTGACGACCCCTGACTTGTATTATTAGGTCCTCCTCTATAGGACATGCTGGGATCGGTAGTGACACCAGCCCCCGGATACATAGTGAAGACATCTCTGGGGACACTACACTGACAGATGATCCCGGAACTGACCGTATTGTGACCTGGTCTCTACAATCCCCTCCACGTATATAATGTGTGATCTGGTCTCTACAATCCCCTCCACGTATATAATGTGTGATCTGGTCTCTACAATCCCCTCCACGTATATAATGTGTGATCTGGTCTCTACAATCCCCTCCACGTATATAATGTGTGATCAGGTCTCTACAATCCCCTCCACGTATATAATGTGTGATCTGGTCTCTACAATCCCCTCCACGTATATAATGTGTGATCAGGTCTCTACAATCCCCCCCACGTATATAATGTGTGATCAGGTCTCTATAATCCCCTCCACGTATATAATGTGTGATCAGGTCTCTACAATCCCCTCCACGTATATAATGTGTGATCAGGTCTCTACAATCCCCCCACGTATATAATGTGTGATCAGGTCTCTACAATCCCCTCCACGTATATAATGTGTGATCAGGTCTCTACAATCCCCTCCACGTATATAATGTGTGATCAGGTCTCTACAATCCCCTCCACGTATATAATGTGTGATCAGGTCTCTATAATCCCCTCCCCCGATAATTGGGATAATGACATTGATCAGTACTGTGTGCGATATCACTGTATGATGGTCGGTTGGTGTCAGTTACGATGAGACAATGCTGGGTGTTGTAGTCCTCCAGCATGGGGGTCAGTGGTGCCCCCGGACAGGTAACAAGCCTCACCTGCGCACTCTGGTCGCCATCCTCCGCTCTGTCCGGGAACACGCAGCTCTCTATAGGTCCTCAGATCCCGGGCACACCGCCAGCATCCTCCCCGGGGATCTCCCCCGGTCACAGCTCTCCGTCCCCTCCGGCGATCACACACAGCCAACGGCTCCGGCTCGCTCCCCTGTGCCCCGACTCCTCTCTACTGGTCCCGAGCAAACACGAGCGCCGCTGACACCTGGGCGGGGCGAGAGGAGTAGAACAGGCCAATAGGGCACACCGGCAAAAGGGGGCGGAACCACCGAGAAGACAGGAGGAGGGGAGACCATGAAAAGAGGGCGGGGTAATGGATCTTGAATTCATTTCTTTTCCCGCGTTGCCTTAATATGACCTGCCAGAGACAGGGATCGGTTTGAATTGGAGCGGCGCGGCTGGGCTGTCTACATAAGGGCAGGCGGGGACCCTCCAGCCGCAGACATCGTCCTGTACGGTCATACTGCGTATGTTGTACGGCTTGTACCATTTTAATCATATCGGGGGAGTGCAGGATCCCACCGCTACACTATTCATCCAGCGTGCCAACAGATCACGTGACCCGATGGGCTGGCTGTGATGTGGAGGGGGCGTGTCAGGGGCGGGGGTGTCCGCCTAGCTGTCAGTGGTCAGGATGCTCATTCCTCTGACTTGATGTAATGGGAGGTGTGGGAGTGACATGGCTGTACAGAGGAGTGTGTCTGCCCTGAGGGTGCTGACAGGTGTATGGCCCAATCTTTCCATTTATAATACACCCGCTTATAGAGCAACTCCAACAATCCGATTTTTTACAAACTTAAAGATCTCCAGTCTCTTCCCCCCCCCCCCCCCAAAAAAAAAACCTGAAAGTGATTGTAAACGATCACATTGTAAAACAACACTTTCAGTTTAACCACTCCAGCCCCGAGAGGGATTTACCCCCCCTTGTGACCAAGACATTTTTTGTGATACAGCACTGAATAAACTGACAATTGCTTTTTAGTAGGCGGAGTTGTTATAATTAGGGGGCGGGCATGTGGTTATAGGTGTGGCATAGGAAAAGGATAAAATGCGGCGCAGAAAAATATGGGTGTGGGTTACGTTAATGAGCATGGCTTACATGGGGCGTGGCTCAAGGGGGTGTGGTTAGTGTCTGAGATGAGTGCGGGATGGAGAGGGAAAGGGGGGGGATGGAGGGACAGCAGCCCCCCCCCCCCCCCCATCCTACACCACAATAGCAATGTGTTTTCCAGAGTTTGACAATCAGCAGATAAAGATTCTCCAAATACCTGGTGTTCGAGCTTCAATCATCCCGGCGCCATGATTGTTATGGTGTCAGGATGATTGAAGCGCATTATTTCTATTATTACATTGTAATATGAAATTAAATCATTCAACTCACCATAATGCCGAATCAGTGGGAGCCATGAGCGCGTCACTAGCCACGTTGCCTGTCACCAGATGCCCCCTCAGAGCAGCCTTCCTCACATCTGGTGTCCATCACCGGAGCCCCTCCTTACATCTGGTGCCCCTCTGACATCCAGACTCGCTAGCGCCCCCTCTGATATCCACAGACTGGCCCCCCTCTGACAGATCCCATCCACAGACTGGCCCCCGACATACCGTCGTTCACGTTGCCGTGTGGAGACTAACTTTGAACTGTGGCGCCGCCCACTGCACTTTACAAACACACACTGGCAGCGGGGCGAGCGTTGGCCAGCGGGACGTGTGACGTCGATACAGTCACATGCGGTATCGATGTCACACGTCCCTCCGGCCGACGCTCGCTCCTTCTGGCTCATGCGCAGTGCTGTGCCGCCGACGCTCCTTCTCGCTCATGCGCAGTGCTGTGCCGCCGACGCTCCTTCTCGCTCATGCGCAGTGCTGTGCCGCCGACGCTCCTTCTCGCTCATGCGCAGTGCTGTGCCGCCGACGCTCCTCGCTCATGCGCAGTGCGGTGCCGCCGACGCTCCTTCTCGATTATGCGCAGTGCGGCGTCACCGATGCTCCTTCTCGCTCATGCGCAGTGCGGCGCTGTGGGGACTCAGGACTAGTAATTATAAAATAAATGTGCGAGACTCTGGGCTTTTCAGGGACACATTCGGGGCTTCAGCCACTGCTAGCCACCCCCTACCGACGTTTACTTCTTATGCCATAAACAAAAAAAGACTGTCAATTTTGAAAAAAAAAACATTATTTTTTTACTTTTTCTATTTTTTTTTACTGCTATAAAACATATCCAAAAAAAAAAAAAAATTAAATGTCTTCATCAGTTTAGGCCAATATGTATTGTTCTACATATTTTTGGTAAAAAAAAAATCCCAACAAGCGTATATTGATTGGTTTGCGCAAAAGTTATAGCGTCTACAAAACGGAGGTAAGATTTAGGGACTTTTTTTTTTTGCTTTTACTACTAATGGTGGAAATCAGCAATTTTTATCAGGACTGCGACATTGCAGTGTACAAATCTGCCCCAAAGTGACACCAATACATTGATTAGTGTTATAAAAATGCACTGATCACTTTATAAATGGCCCTGGCAGGGAAAGGGTTAACACTAGGGGTGATCAGGGGGTTAAGTGTTCCCTAGGAAGTTGCTTTCTAACTGTTAGGGGGATGGACTGACACTAGGAACAGCTCTCTCTCTCTCCCTCTCTCTCCCTCTCTCTCTCTCTCCCTCTCTCTCTCTCTCTCTCCCTCTCCCTCTCCCTCTCTCTCCCTCTCCGTGTCAGAACGGGGATCTGCTTTGTTTACATAGGCAGATCATTGTTCTGTCTCCCTGTAGACGTGCACGCCCGCTGTATCTACTGCACAGACTGATGTACAGGTACGCCGGGCCGCCCTGCCCAGTATATGTGCAGTGGGCGGTCTGGTAGTAGTTAAAATAGACATGAAAAGCAAAACGTTTGAGTATAGCTAAAAAAAAAATTATAAATACATTTCCCCCTTCTTCTTTTTTTTTTTTTTTTTTTTTTTTTAAGTGATTGCATTCCCTCTGTTCTCTGCTCAGCTTTTATTTGAGGGGATTAAACTTGGATGGGAAATTGGGAATTATGGGATGCCCAGGAATATTCAGTGCAAACGTGCTTCGGACTTCTATATGAAGCACCCTGATGTTTAGGCAGGGATGTTGTTAAGTTTAGGGCCGGTTCACACAGGGGGCGACACGAGGCGACACGACTTGCCGTGCCACGATCTGACAAGTCGCCCCCGTTCTGTACAATGGAACCGTTCTAAGAGGAGCGACTCGAGTCGCTCAGTCTTAGAAAAAAGGTTCCTGTACTACTTTTGGGCGACTTCGGGGCGACTTGCATTGACTTCTATACATAAGTCATTTGCAAGTCGCCGCTGAGGTCGCGGCGAGGCAAGTCATGTCGCCTCGCATCGCCCCCAGTGTGAACCGGCCCTTAGTTGCCAGGCAGTAGTTGCCTCGGCCAATTCTTACAATGAAATCAATTGACCTAATTCTGGAATTACTGCACTTCTCTCTTCTGTCACTAGGTGGCCAGGTACCTGGTGACATTAGATAAGACAAGGGCATTGCAAGGACAGATTAAGAATGAATGGGGTGTCTCAGCCAATGGCTGTCTGAGGGCCTATCCAGAAGCAAGACATCAGTGTAGGGTCGGGACTGCATCATGCAGTTCAACCAAAAGTGACGTTTCTGCTGGCCGGAGATCCTGTCGTGGTCGGTGGTAGAGGGGAAGCTGTCATCACTAAGGCCCCTTTCACACTGGGGAGGTGCGGGCATCGGCGGTAAAGCGCCGCTATTTTTAGCGGCGCTTTACCGTCGTTTTAGCGGCGGTCTGCGGGCGCTAGCGGGGTAGTTTTAACCCCTGCTAGTGGCCGAAAAAGGGTTAAAACCGACCGCAAAGCGCTGCTGCAGCGGCGCTTTGCCGGCGGTATTGCCGCGCTGTCCCATTGATTTCAATGGGTAGGAGCGGTTTAGGAGCGGTGTATTCACCGCTCCTTCACCGCTCCAAAGATGCGGCTAGCAGGACTTTTTTCACTGTCCTGCCAGCGCAGCGCTCCAGTGTGAAAGCCCTCCGGCTTTCACACTGGAGTGAAAGGGGCCGTTTTTTTTCAGGCGCTACACAGGCGCTATTTTTAGCGCTGAAACGCCTGAATACCGCCCCAGTGTGAAAGCAGCCTAAAGGACCATCCGCCTTGTTACTAGGGACCACTGTGAGTAGCTGAAGCAAGTACCAGAGCAGTAGTCTCACCGACTGGGGATGGTGAAGGATTGGGAAACTTTAGCGAGTGCCAAGCCAGGGACCCAGCCAACGGAGGTAATGCTTACAGAGCAGCCTTGTGTGTCAAGCCAGGGACTAAGCGGACCAGTGGGGTGACACTTGAGGAGTTTCTGTGAGTGTCAAGCTAGGGACCCAGCAGGGACGCGGGGGGAGATACTGAGTGAGAAGATTGGAGGAGCTCAGGAGATCCAGTGGCAGTGGATTAGCAAGTCTAGTGAGAGCGACTGGGAGCTCAGTTGAGTAAACCTCTAGAATAGGAGATTGTAGAGGAAGTAAAGGACTTCATTACAACTTCTATTAGAAACTGTTACAAGATTGTTGCCATAGGACAGTGATGGCGAACATTGGCACCCCAGGTGTTTTGGAACTACATTTCCCATGATGCTCGGCTACACTGCAGAGTGCATGAGCATCATGGGAAATGTAGTTCCAAAACATCTGGAGTGCCAAGGTTCGCCATCACTGCCATAGGAGATAGCAGTCCTACTCGTGTAGTGTCTTGCTGGGTGCCTTTCCCTGCATGGCTGTCTACCTATAGAGATCTCAGAATCTGCCAATTAACATTGCAACTACTAAAGAGTAGGGATAAGCTCAGGCATGTTCGCATGGTCCACGCGCTGAGCCCGCCAGGAAGTCGCGCATCGCTGCACTAATCACAGGCAGTGAGACATTGCCCGATCTCTGCAGCCGCGCATCGGCTTTTATTTTTTGCGCTATAAACAAAAAAAGAGCGTCAATTTTGAAAAAAACTATATTTTGTACTTTTTGCTATAATAAATATCCCCACTTTTTTTTTTTTCTCAGTTTAGGCCGATAAGTATTCTTCTACATATTTTTGGTAATAAAAATCGCAATAAGCTTATACTGGTTGGTTTGCACAAAAGTTATAGCGTCTTCAAAATAGGGGATAGATTTATAGCATTTTTATTATTATTATTTTTTTACTAGTAATGGTGGCGATCTGCAATTTTTATCAGGACTGCGACATTATGGCGGACATATTCGACACATTTTTGGGACTACTGGCATTTATACAGCGATCAGTGCTATAAAAATGCACTGATTGTTGTAAAAATGTCACTGGCAGGGAAGGGGTAAACACTAGGGGGCCATCAAGGGGTTAATTGTGTTTCCTAAGGTGTATTCTAACTGTGGGGGGATGGGACTGACCAAGAGGAAATGACAGATCGTGGTTCCTAGCTATTAGGTACTCATGATCTGCATTTCCTCACTGAACAGAACATGATCTACACATACAAGTCGCTGCTAGCCCGCTTAAAGCGACCAATGTATAGCTACAACAGTTCGCGCAGAGGAGCCAGCCTGCCGCAGTATAACTGCGGCGGGTGGTTTGTAAGCAGTTAATCTACTTTGCATTACACCCACCATGCCTCGTAACCCCCTCTACACAGAAGGATGTCACTTATCCCTAACTGGAGGTCACCATTAGGCATGGAGAGGCCTGGGACTTGGCTACATATATACAATCCAGTATATACACTGCAATGCCTCACTTGCTCAAGACCTCTTACACACGGTCGGACATTCCGACCACAAAATCCGTCGGATTTTTTCCAACGGATTTTGTCCGAAACTGGTGTTGCATACACACGGTCGGACAAAGTTGTCGGAAAATCCGATCGTTCGGAACGTGATGACGTTTGTTCGTTACGACGGCACTACGTTCAGGCTAGTAGCCAATAGCTTTGGTCTCGTAATTTGATCTGAGCATGCGTAGCACTTTGTCCGATCGGAATTCTCTACGAACGATCGGACAGAGTCCGATCGGATCATGTTGTCAGGAAATTTTATATCCAGCTCTCAAACTTTGTTGGTCAGACATTCCAACGGAAAAAGTCAGATGGAGCCCACACACGGTCGGATTATCCGACAACACGGTCCGATCGGACGTTTTCAGTCGGAATGTCCGACCGTGTGTACAAGGGCTAATACTTCACTTCTTCAGCATTTCACTTGCTGCGGACTGTTACTCCTCCAGACTAGCTAGCACCACGTGGTTAGGCCTGACACTACTTCAGTCAGGCCTCAGTGAACTGCCTGTTGCAGGCAGGGACCTCGGGCCCCTATGGTGTAGAAATACAGTAGTTCAGGTGCTAGCTGTCCTCTATTCAGCTACCACTCCCAGATAGCTCTCTTCAGGCCCTGACAGCCAGCCTGGCTGCAAAGACCTCTTTCCACAGTCCACTCTTCTGGTTTTGCACCTATCCCAAACTAATCCCCCAGTCCTTCCAACTGTGCTCACTCACCAGCCCTCCTGGCTGCGACCAGCTCAGGGTCACCCCCTCCCCCCAGGACTGGAGAGCTCCCGTGGGCCCCAACAGCCTCCACCCACTCTGACTCTAGCTCTTCCACCCAACAACTCCCTCCCGTCTGTGTTGACCTCGGGTATTTAAGGGTACCTGCCTCCTGCCAATCCAAGTTGGGGATTGGTTAAGGCTACTCCAGCAATTTCTAGAAGGAAAAGGGAGGTGTCGGTGATGCTACCTGTGAGTCACCCAGCCCTGCCCTTAGCCACGTCCAGCCCAGAATGAAAACAAACAGGCCTAGCCACCTACTCTTCTGAAAAATCCTCACTCTAGCACCTACCTTACTAGATGGTGCTACAATAGGAAAAACCTTTTTTTTTTTTTTTTTTTGGATAGAGCAAGGGAGGGTTATAACCCATTAGATTTTTTTTTTTTCACAATCTGTGTCCCATTGCGGAAATCTTACTTCACTTCCTCTCCCTGTAAATTAAGGGAAATCCCCAGGTCACCAGAACTAGTGTCCCCCTTGGTAGATTTCCCCTCTATTACTTTTCTGGGGACAAGCCCAAATTTTGGGATTTTCTTTTACTTTTCTTTTATTTTCTATGATAATGGTAAACAGGACAAATAAGAGGGTGAATCTCGTTAAGGCTAGGTTCACACTATTGCGATGCGGGAACGCCGCGAATCCGCGGCGTTTTCCCGCATCGCATACCTCCCGCCGGCAGTTCACACTGCCCTATGCGGACGGCTGGGGGTGTCAATGTTATGTTAATGACACCCCCAGATCCGTCGGCATATCGCAGTGCGATCTGCCGACTCGCACAGGAATCGGATCGCATGGTGTGAACCCCCATGCGATCCGATTCCGTTGCGGACCCAAAAAAGGGTCCTGTGCGAGTTTGCTGCGGGACAGCTGCGAGTTCAGCCATACTATCTGTATGGCTGAACTCGCAGTGCTACGGAGATCGGATGTGATTTGCTGTGCGAATCACATCCGGATCTCCCCCCGCAGCAGTGTGAACCCAGCCTAACGGGCACAGACGGCAATAAAAACTCACAGGTGTTCTAATCCCTCTCCACTCTATCCAAAACTAAAAAAAAAATTTTGCCTTTAGTTATACTTTAACTCCTCTGTGGCAGTTCCCTGCCGACACTGCCCACTCCTTCTTCCTCCGGGTACCTCCTCAGCAACCACTGCACTAAGGGGACACCCATGCAGTCCTACACCCAAGCCGGGCTGTGTGAGTCCATAGCAGTGGGGCAGTTCCTACGGATATGCAGGAACTGCACCAATCTGGAAGATTTCACTAAAGAGGCAATTGGTATGTATTGGTGTATCCGTGAGAGGGGATACTCCCATTGAGTCATCAAAAAGGCTAAAAAGCGGGCATTGTCCAGTGAGAGGAAAGATCTCTTTTAAAGTGGTTGTAAACCCACAAAAAAAAGAAAAACCTGCAAGACAAAGGCACAATGAGCTAGTATTCTATGGATACTAGCTCATTATGAAATACTCACCTTAGATCGAAGCCCCTGCAGCGGTCCCAGAACACAGCTCCGGCCTGCGACATCGCTCCTGGAGTTTCTTCCAGGTATTGAGGGCTCCGGCGTGTAATTATCCAGAGACACAATGACGTCACTCCCGCGCATGCACGTGGTAATGGCACACTAGCTGAAGCAACAGCACAAACGAGCCATTGCTTCAGTGCCGATGACGTTGGCACATGCTGATACAGGGGGTATCCCCTAAACCGTGCAGGTTTAGGAGATATCCGGGGTAGCTACAGGTAAGCCTAATTATAGGCTTGCCTGAAGTAAAAAGTGGATTGTAAGGGTTTACAACCACTTTAAGTGAAGGACCTTGTAAATCTGGAGAGAAAGAAAGCAATATTAAAGTAATCACAAAACATGGTTGCCAGTGGAATCAAGTTAAAGACATCCTTAAAAAACACTGGTATATTCTGCCGCAATGCCCAAGAATCAGGGGCGTATCTGCCGCCAGGCAAACAAGGCATTTGCTTCGGGCAGCATTTTACAGGGGGCAGCAGGGGGCAGAAGGGACACTAGCGAGCAGTCCGTTACCAAGGAATGCAGGGAACAGGGCGGCGCAGATAGACTAACCTGAGAGCCGTTAGTTTAGGAACCCAGCTGTAGTGCCGAATCCGCCTCCACTGCTGGCTGAGGCTCTACTGGCCACTGGTTGCTAGAGCCGTCTGACGCAGTGACATCACTAGGGTTGCTGTCACCTGGTGCAGTAATAATTGGTGCCACCCCCCTCCTGTGAGGGGGAGGGGGTGACATTATGTTGTCCTGCTGCTGCTCCTAGCACAATCCTCTCTCGTAGCACAAATCCCAGCTCCTCCCAATCCCCCCTCCTCGCACAACCCAATCCCCTCTCATAGCACAAATTCCTCCTCCTTGCACAACCCACCCCCCCAATCCCCTCTCGTAGAACAAAGCCCCCTCCTCGCACAACCCCCCCACCCCCTCTCATAGCACAACTCCCCCCTCTTTGGCACATACCCTCTTTGTGCAACCCCCCCCATCCACTCTCATAGCACAACTCCCCCCTCCTTGGCACAATCCCTCTTTGTGCAACTCCCCCAATCCCCTCTCATAGCGCAAATCCTCCCTCCTCGCACAACCCCCCTAATCCTCTCTCATAGCGCAAATCCCCACTCCTCCTCGTACAACCCCCCCCCCATCCCCTCTCATAGCACAAATCCTCCCTCCTCGCACAACCCCCCCAATCCCCTCTCATAGCACAAATCCCCCCTACTTACACAACACCCCCCCTCTCCTGGCTCAAATCCCTTCTCCTGGCTCAAATCCCTTCTCCTGGCTCAAATCCCCTCTCCTGGCTCAAATCCCCTCTCCTGGCTCAAATCCCCTCTCCTGGCTCAAATCCCCTCTCCTGGCTCAAATCCCCTCTCCTGGCTCAAATCCCCTCTCCTGGCTCAAATCCCCTCTCCTGGCTCAAATCCCTTCTCCTGGCTCAAATCCCTTCTCCTGGCTCAAATCCCCTCTCCTGGCTCAAATCCCCTCTCCTGGCTCAAATCCCCTCTCCTGGCTCAAATCCCCTCTCCTGGCTCAAATCCCCTCTCCTGGCTCAAATCCCCTCTCCTGGCTCAAATCCCCTCTCCTGGCTCAAATCCCCTCTCCTGGCTCAAATCCCCTCTCCTGGCTCAAATCCCCTCTCCTGGCTCAAATCCCCTCTCCTGGCTCAAATCCTCTCTCCTTGCACAAATCCCCTCATATATCACCCCCCCCCCCAATCCCTTCTCCTAGCACAAATTCCCTCTTCTCACACAAATCCCCTCCCATAGCACAAATCCCCCCCCCCTAATTTCCTCTCCTAGCACAAATTATTATTATTATTATGATTCAGGATTTATATAGCGCCAGCAATTTACAGAGCGCTTTACAATATAAAAAGGAGACAATAAAGTTACAATACAATAAAATACTAGAGAATTAAGAGGGCCCTGCTCAGAAGAGCTTACAATCTAATAGGGTGAGGCAGATGGTAAAAAAAGGTTTTAACTGTCGGGAATGAGCTGATGGAAGTGGTAGAAGCTTAGTTGGAGACATGATAGGCTTCCCTGAAGAGATGAGTTTTCAGGGATCGCCTGAAGGTAGCAAGAGTAGGGGATAGCCGGACCAGTGGAGGTAGCGAGTTCCAGAGGGTGGGAGAGGCTCTGGAGAAATCCTGGAGACGAGCATGGGAGGAGGAGACGAGAGAGCTTGAGAGTAGGAGGTCTTGAGAAGAGTGGAGGGGACGATTTGGGTGATATTTGGAGACAAGATTGGTGATGTAGCTCGGGGCAGAGTTGTGAATGGCTTTGTATGTTGTTAGTATTTTGAATTTAATTCGCTGGATGATTGGGAGCCAGTGTAGGGACTGGAGGAGAGGGTTGGCAGACATTGAGCGGTTGGTAAGGTGGATAAGTCTGTCAAATCCCCCTCCATAAAAACATGGTAACATTTAATTCTTTGTGTGTTATTAGTTAAATGAGACTGTGATTGTCTATTGTTGTGACTTAGATGAAGATCAGATCACATTTTATGACCAATTTGTGCAGAAATCCATATCGCTCCAAAAGGGTTCACATACTTTTTTTGCAACTGTATAGCACAAATGCCCCCTCTTCGCACAATTCCACCCCCAATCCCTTCTCCTAGCACAAATCCCTGCTCCTCTCACAAATCTACTCTCATAGCTCAAATCACCTTCCTTGCACGAACCCCCCTCAAAACCCCTCATATAGCACAAATCCCCCCCAATCCCCTCTCCTAGCACAAATCTCCCCTCCTCACACAACCCCCCCCCCCCCCCCAATACCCTCTCATAGCAAAATTCCCCCCTCCTTGCACAAATCCCCCCCAAATCTCCTCTTATAGCACAAATTCCCCCTCCTCGCACACCCCCCCCCCCCATAGCACAAATCCCCCCCTAATTTCCTCTCATAGCACAAATCCCTTCACATAGCACAAATCTCCCCTCTTCGCACAAATCCCCCCTAATTTACTCTCATAGCACAAACCCCCCACCAAATTCCCTTATATAGCACAAATCTCCTTTCTTTGCATAGTTCCCCCCAATCCCCTCTCCTAGCACAAATCCCCCCCCTCGCACAAATCCCCCCCAAATCCCCTTTCATAGCACAAATCATCCTGCTTGTACAACCCTCCCCCCCGCCAAATCCCCCTCCTTGCAAAAAAAAAACCCAAATCGCCTCTTCTGGCACAAATCCACCCTCCTCGCACAAATCTCCCCAAATCCCCTTTCGTAACACAAGTCCACCCCAAATCTCCTCTCATAGCACAAATCCCCTCATATAGCACAGATCCCCCCTAATTTCTTCTCATAGCACAAATCCCCTCATATAGCACAAATCTCCCCTCTTCACACAATTCCCCCCAATCCCACCTCCTCGCACAATTCCCCCTCCTTGCACAAGTACCTCCAATCCCCTCTCCTAGCAAAAATTCCCCCTCCTCGCACAGACCCCCCCCCAATTTACTCTCTATAGCACAAATCCCTCTCATATAGCACAAATCTCCTTTCTTTGCATAGTTCCCCCCAATCCCCTCTCCTACCACAAATCCCCCCCCCCCAAATCCCCTCTCATAGCACAAATCGTCCTGCTCATACAACCCCCCCACCCCCCCCCCCCCCGCCAAATTCCCCTCCATGCAAAAAAAAACCAAATCACCTCTCCTGGCACAAATCCACCCTCCTCGCAAAAATCTCCCCAAATCCCTTCTCATAGCACAAGTCCACCCCAAATCTCTTCTCATAGCATAAATCCCCTCATATAGCACAAATCTCCCCTCTCCTAGCACGAAACCCCCCTCCTCGCACAACCCTCCCAAATCCATTCTCATAGCACACTTCCCCCCTCCGCACAAATCCCCTCATATAGCACAAATCTCCCTTCTTTGCACAAATCCCCCCAATCCCCTTTCCTAGCACATATCTCCCCTCCTCACACAACCACTCCCCCAAATCCCGTCTCATAGCAAATCCCCCCCAAATCCCCTCATTGCAAAATTCCCCCCTCCTTGCACAAGTCCCCCCAAATCTCCCCTCTTCGCACAGATCCCCCCTCCTCGCACAAATCCCCTCATATAGCAAAAATCTCCCCTCTTCGCACAAATCCCCCTCCTCATACAAATCCCCTCATATAGCACAAATCTCCCCTCTTCACATAAATCTCCCCAATCTACTCTCCTAGCACAAGCCCCCAAAATCTCCTCTCAACACAGATCCCCCTCAATCCCTTCTTTTAGCACAAATTCCTCTAAGGTCTGGTGCATGCAGTGTCATCATGAGGGAGCCAGGCAAGTCACCACCGAGCCAAAGACCCATACAAAGAGGAGGGGTTCATGCTGGGACTTGTAGTCCTTCACTTTTGGGGGATGTGACCCCCCAAAAAATAAGGGACTACAGATTCCAGCATGAGCCCCTAATAGCTGAGGATCTGACATCCCCCCCCCCCCCCCAAGTGAAGGACTACAGGTTCCAGCACGAGCGCCTGAGATCTAAGGATTTAAACCCTTAGATTTTGGGTTCACGCTGGGACTTGTAGTCGTACACTTTTGGGGGAGGGGTTTACACCTTAGTTCTCAGGGGTTCATGCTGAGACCATCCAACATGACGTGCGTGTAAGTAGTACACATGCACTGACAAAAAATTAGTTCATTTTCGTTTCATTCATTTTTTTGCTTTTTTTCAAAAAATAGGACATTTCGGGAATTTTCCGATTTACGAATTTCTGAATTTAGAATTTTCGAAACTCTGAATTTCGGAATTCGGGAATTCAAAGATTTGAAAGTCCAAAAATGTGAAAATCTGAAAAGAAAAAAAATCAGTTTAATGAATAACTATTAAATTAACAAGTACGAATTTATCCGAAGTTACGAATTATCTGAAATAAATGCTGCATCTAAACAAATGGAACGGAACAAATTAATAATAAATAAATAATAAAAAATAATTAATAATAATAAAAAGGTTTTATTATTAGATTGTTACGTTCCATTTGGTTAGATGTGGCATTCGTTATTTCAGATAATTTGTAACTTCGGATAAATTCGTACTCGTTACGTTCACTAACAGACAAATTTGAAAGGGAATTCCAATACCTATAATTTAATAGTTGGTTATTTAGAATTAAACAGATTTTCTTTTTTTTTTTCTGATTTTCGAATTTTTGAATTTCCAAAAATTCGGAATTCTAGAAATTCGGAAATCCGAAAATGCAAAAATTCGGATATTCGACATTTTGGAAATTCATAATTTTGCAAATTTTGAAATTCGGAATTAAGTATTTGTCAAAATTTTTTAAATTAATTTGGAACTAAACGAATTGCACATATCTACTAAGCAGCGGTGGCAGTGCTATACTGGCTGGAGAACCCAGGGAGTGGGCATCTGTGGATGGGATTTTCATGAATATCTTTGAGCACACACAGAATTGGAAAGACCTAGAGACCAGTGTCTGGAACTATGGCAAATGTTGTGCTGTTTGCAGTGGCAATAGGGAGTTTCTAGGCGGTTGCCTGTCCCTATTCTTAGCATGTGCCTCAGCTATTGAACTTCTACTCTGCCTGTCTGAATACCTTTGTAACCATGTAACCACATGGCTCTCTTGATGGTACAAGTTATATCCTCAGTTTGCTGCTACAACTATTGTTGGCTAATTGATGCCCCAATCCTGTCTGTGGACCTAGCAGTTTGCAATATTGGAGCCAATCGTTTATGTGACAACTTTCTGCATTAACATTACATATTGCCTTAAAGTGTTACTAAAGCCACGACAGTAAAATCAGTCTGTATATGCAATAAAGTATGCTTGTTATACTCACTGTGAAACCTAAGAGCTTAATCATCCGCATTGTATAAAAAGGCTGTTTCATCCTGTCTTCTCTGATCCTCCCCTTCATTTACTGTCCCTAAGCCATCTGCTGATAGTACAGAGCCATAAGAGGCACTCTGCATATGCTCAGTTTGGTATGTATCGCTAAAGAATATTTTTTTTTGTTTTTTTGGTGTTTTTTTTTTTTTTGGACGGGTGCATGTGATCAGCACAGGGCCAATCAGCACTGTCCAGACAGAGGGTCAGCAGGCATCCTCATAGGACAGTCAGAGGAGAATGAAACCCAAAACTCCTCCTACAAGCTTTAACCAGTGCTCTGCCAGACACTGATAAAAGTCACAAGACTGTTATATACTGCTGATGAGAAAAGGTATTTAACAGTTTATATTTACCAAAAAAATTGCATTTCTATGTTCTGTGTACTAGGGAGACCAGATATTGTGAATGCAGGGTCCTGGGTTTAGTAACACTTTAATGACTTACTGCTTTAATCCATGCTCTATATTAAGCTATACGGTCTTTGAATTACCATGACTTGGTGATATGCACACCCACATTATATTTGCAGCATTCATACATGCAGAGGTCACAAATGGTGTCTGTAGTCATAATATAGTTCCTGTTGCTTGCAACTTCTGGATCCCAGCTTACATATTTTGCTTGCTTGCTTAATGCTTTATGTTTTACCTTGATATAGCATTGCCTTCATTAATTTTGATATATGGTTTTGATCCAGGCCTTTAGAGGTGCTCAAATAACACTAGTTGTATGCAGTGGCGACTGGTGCTCACAATTTTGGGGGGCATCCACAGTTCAAGTAAGAGAAAATAAAACCACTTTACATCAGGCGTCCCAATCGGAGTGCCCCTTTACATCAGGCGTCCCAATCGGAGTCCTCCTGTATATCAGGTGTCCACCTTCAGACCAGCCAGAAACCGGAAGTGATGCCGTGGGACCCGCCAATCAGTACCCACAGCAGAAAACATTGTCACAGTGGGAGTGTTCAGGGTGCAGAGCTCTGCGCCCCGAGGACATTCTAAAGGAAGCCAATAGAGCTTCCTGTTTTCAATCACATGATTGCAAACATGTCATACTTCCCATAGCACCCGTGTGTCCGGCGTCCCCACACACTTATAGGGCCATTGTAAATACGATGAGTAGCTTTGGGGGGGGGGGGGGCAGCACCCCTGCGCCCCCTATTCATGGGCTACCACTGGTTGTATGCACACATTTTTTTATGAGACTGGGTCGAATCCTCTTTGACTTGAGTATAGGCGTGAGAGTGGTGTGGGTGGGGACATCTGATACATGACAACGTTGTCATTGGTTATTTTAATTCAAGGGATAAGGTGATTGTTTGAATTTTGATCATTTTTGCAAACCTTTGTATATATTTTAGCATATTTATTGATACTTTTGATGATCTATATATTTGAATAAAGTTTATATTTTAATACTATATAACACTCTGTGATCCTTATTAGTGACTGTCTTTTGTGGTCTTTCCTGCAAGTTTTTTTGTGTAAGTCCATAGACACACACAATGCCAGTAAGCTATGCCCACGCTCCTTCCACAATGGAGTTTAACTGACTGCAGCAGGAGTCATAGGCTATGGCACACATTTTTATTTTTTTCAAAAATTGGAGAATGCAAAATTTGATGCAGCTATGAATGGTAGCCAGTCAGCTTCTAACTTGAGCTTGTTCATATAAGCTTTGACAATAAAACCTGCAAGCTGATTGGTTTCTATGCAGAGCTACACCAGATTTTGCACTCTTGACTTTTAGTAAATCAATCAATCCCTTGTGTCTAGTATTCCCGGTTACATCTGTAACTTCTTTTGCCTGGCTCTACTTCATTTTCTCTCTCCTTTTTGTTTCTGCCATACAAACTTTGTTCTCATTACTCCTAGCTGTCAACCCCACATGGACTTGGTCTGCCCCCTTTTTCTTTTTGTCTCTGCTCCAGTGTTCATTTATTTAAGCTGAGGCTCACTCACATATTCATTCCATACAGTTAAGAATATAACCTACTTTGCAAGAACATCATATTGTTTATGGATTGTTGGAACCGGTTTTTGTTCTTTTCATTTATGATGCATTGGCGTTTATCATTATTATTCCTACTATCATTATTTATTTTATTCATCTTATTTTTCTTATTTTCTTTTGCGTTGTACTGTTGCTTTAATAAGACTGAGAATACAGTTTCTTATTTTTATTATTTATTTTAGAATTTGTTTTCTTTATCCTTCTTGTTTTTTATACTTCTTAGTCAAGTACTGTATGTCCTTTTGGCTCTGAAAAATGAATGCATTAGGGTATTTGTACCTTTTTATATACTTATAGCTTTTAACACATCTTTTATATTTTCTTTATTGTCTAGTTTTTAGCCCTGATGAAGGGGGAGTAATGAGCCCCTGAAATGTGTTGACTGTTACAACATAACAATCCTTTAAAAATCAGATTAAGCTGGTGTGGCGCTCCCATCCTTTCAAAACTTAAACTCCTCTGGGTGTTCAGCAAGATCCCACCGTTTCTGGTGAGCAGCCTCTAGGAGCACAAACCACTCATTGGGTAAAAACACATCCACGTAAGGATCAACGCTCCTATATCACAAAGATTAGGGTCTAAGATGCAGAGTAGATAGGCTGACTCTGAGTTCCAGTGGCACACCATGGTTCCTGCTGGTAAGAATCTGCATTCCAGGCTGGTTGGACAGTGGCTGGAAGATCTCCCCATTACCACTGCTCATGTCTTTAGGTTTTCGACACCAAGACAAATGCAGCATCATGATCATCCTCAGCAGAGATCGGCACCAATTTTAAATAATGATGGACAAGGCTGCAGATGGACACTGATAAGGCTGCATTGAGGGGACAATGCAAGTTTTTTCCTTCCTAAAAGGTATTTTCCTTAAAATGCCCTCCTAAATTTGGGGTGCGTGTTATACGTCAATAGATACAGTGTATATACACACAGCCCTCAAATTTTCCACTCTCATTTTGCGAGTAGAAAATTGTTTCTGGCAAGGAGCTGGGCTGCCAGGGAGTAGGGGGACGAGTACTTCCGACACATGGAAGTTGAATGTGAGCTATTCTACCATCAATCGCCCTGGGGGAAGAGAGCACAGAGCGATAGCCTGCTGTTATAGTTTACATTGCAATTGTCTCCGCTTGTGATTACACACAGCCCCGCCCTCCTGACCCCGCACCTGTGATACACAGAACGTCAGTACAAGTCTGGGACATGTTCTGTCTATCACAGTGTCTATAACAGGCACAGGGTCAGGAGGGCGGGGCTGTGTGTAATCACGAGCGGAGGCAATTGCAATGTAAACTTTAACAGCAGGCTATCGCTCTGTGATGCGGCGGCTTGCCTCAGCACAGGTGAGCTGAGGCTGCAATGGTGGGCACAGGTGAGCTGAGGCTGCAATGGTGGGCACAGGTGAGCTGAGGCTGCAATGGTGGGCACAGGTGAGCTCAGACTGCAAGGGTGGGCACTGATAAAGTTGTGGTTAATATTTATTTTTGTAACTTAATTCTGCATAGAACATTTTAAGTGTAATTTCATGAGATAATTTATGAGGGTGGAATTAGGGGCGGGGTTGGGTGGGGCAACTGATGGCGAGTAACCCTTGAGGCCTGGCTAGTAGCTCAGGACTTGAAATTTTGAGCTCTCTCTCCTCTCTCTCTCTCTCTCTCTCTCCCCCCTCTCTCTCTCTCTCTCCCCTCTCTCTCTCTCTCTCTCTCTCCCCTCTCTCTCTCTCTCCCCTCTCTCTCTCTCTCTTCCCCCCCCCCCATAACTTTATAACCATTGATTATCTAATTCCAACGGCATCTAAAAGTTAGTGGGATATATAAGGTGGTAAGTAAACATGTTGTCCCTGCAGTTAAGGTGTTGAAAGCAGAAAAAAGTGTGCATCTGTGTTTGTTATGTATGGGACTGCATAGCCCTGTCAGGGTGCCCATGCTATTCCATGTCCACAGCCAAAAGCTCCTTCGATGGCCATGGTAACATCAGCACTGGACCACTGAGCAATGCAAGAAGGTAGTCTGGTCTAATTAATCACATTTTCTTTTAAATCATGTGGATGGCTGGGTTTGTGTGTCACTAACCTGGGGAAGAGATGACACCAGGATGCAGCATGGGAAGAAGGCAAACTGGCTGAGGAATTGTGATGCTTTGGGCAATGTTCTACTGGGAAACCTTGGGTCCTGCCATTCATGTGGATGTTACTTGACACATACCACCTACCTAAACATTGTTGCTGACCAGTTACACCCCTTCACAGAAAACCATATTCCATAATGGCAGTGGCCTCTTTCAGCAGAATAATGCACCCTGCCACACTGCACGAATGGTTCAAGAATGGCTTGATGAACATAATAACAATTTTGAAGTGTTGACTCGGCCTCCGAATTCTCCAGATCACAGTCCCTCAAGTGTCTGTAGGAGGGGATGGAAAAACAAGTCTGATCCATGGAGGCCCCACCTCGTAACTTACAGAATTCAAAGAATCTACTACTGACAGCTTGGTGCCAGATACCTCAATATATCTTCAGAGGTCTAGTGGCATCCATGCCTCAATAAGTCAGGGCTGTTTTGGTTTCAAATAGGGAACTACCCAATAGTAGGTGGGTGGTCCTAAAGTTATGGCTCACACCACATGATTCAATGGAAACGCACACTGTTCACCGCATCAGCTGTTTCACTCGCTGTCACGTCTAGACAGCAATGTAAGAGAGATTTACAGTAAGGTAGCTCTTCAAAAAGTCAGTTTCTTTTCTATATTGAGCAATAGTAAAATAAAAGGGTGGTAAAGGTGGAAAAATAACGTTTCTTAAATAAAAAATCCTGCATATAAAGTTGGCATTTTGTTATTTAATGTTATTAAAAAATACCTTTCAATTTCAGTCTGAAAACACAACTTGGAGGTCATTTGTACAAAGTTGGCATGTGTAAATCTCCAGAAATATAATTCCCTTCTTGTTTAATTGACTCACTGATTTTCTCAGATGTCTGTAATTATACAAGTAAATTAGGCCTCCTCCACAACAGGAATGTCTTTTTTGAGGTACTAAGGGTTACATATGTCTAAAGGAATGCAGACACTGCAACTTTCCTTATTAGAACATTGAAAGTGTGCCAGGTGGATATAATGAACTAGGCCCTCCCATTCTGAATCACAGAGACATCGTGGAACAAAACAGCTTTTTCTTCAGAGCATGGAAAGTTGGGAATCTTCTACAAGGCTTGTTAAAATCCCTGCAATGTACACAGATCACCTAAAGGGGAATGTTGTTTTCTTTTAGGTTTTCTACACAAAAGTGTAGTTTCGCTTTAAGTGAAGTCTGCCTTGTCTTTTTTTCAGTACAGAATTCTATTCATTTTTAGAATAAGTCCAATCTGATGCACTAAAGTCACTGGCATATTATTTAACAGAATGAAATTATGATTTGTTAGATCTCAAACAAGATATGGATCTTTTGTACAATTTTCCCCATATGTTCAATGCTTATTGTACCTTATATTATTGGTGTTTTGGTATCTTTACACACATTGAACCACTTTTTATGTATATAACTACGTTATTGCAGGAGTTATCGAATATAAATAGTAAATTGAGATGTATGATCTCCAAGTAGGCACGTTGTCACTGTCAAGAGCACAGGCACAGATGTAATCGCCATTATGCAGTGCCCAACAGCATACCAGAACTCTTTAACTATCTAGCAATACCAGAAAACGTAACTAAAATTGGCCGGGGAATGCGAGCAACGCCAACATTTCCCGGGTAGATTTTATATACTGCTGGGGTGTAATATATTCTGTGCAGAAATTTAAATTGAATCAAGTGATCTCTAGCAGACACTAAGTGTGTAAAGGGAATGCTCCATACATTGTCCCACTCCTCCCCTCTCTAATCCAGAACTTCCACCCACTGCGCCCTACACTTAGCCCCCGAAGGGGGAGAGACCGGAAACAGCTCTTTATGAAGTTCAGACGTTTTTTTCATGGAGTCATCCAGCAGAATATTCTCCAATATTGATCATTTGAGTTCGAGCTTAGTGGAGCCAAATTGGGACATTGTGTCGCAATTGGAGGTAGTGAAAGAAATAAGTATTTGAAAGCTCAAATTTTTGTTTCAAATCTGAGAACTGCAGCAGCTCGCCCCCCTCTGGTGACATCACTTAAATGGTTACTAAACCCTTGTTTAAAAAAAATAAAACATATCATACTTACCTCACACTGTGCAGTTCATTTTGCACACAGTGGCCCCGCCCCTATCCTCGTCTTCTGGAGTCCCCCAACAGTGCTCGCAGCTCCTCCCTGCACCAGGAAATCACCTAGGAGAAGCGCTCTCCTTGGGGGTCCATAGACACAGAATACCAGACTCGGCCCTGCCCCCCCACCGCCCGCATCATTGGATTTGATTAATAGCAGCGGAGCCAATGGCTGCACTGCTAGCAATCTTTTCAATCAGGACACGAGACCGGACAGAGCTTGCTTGCTCCTGATGTGGGAATTACAGGGCTCAGGTAAGTATAAGGGGGCTCGGAGGAGCAAGGTTTTGGTGCAGGGATGGTGCAAGGTTTTTTTGACACCCTAGGCCAGTGGTCATCAACCCTGTCCTCAGGCCCATTAACAGGCCAGGTTTTAGGTATTACCTTGGGGGAGATTCAGACTAGAATACTGCAATCACTAAGCAGCAAATGATATCACCTGTGATGTATTTCAGTTATCTTGCAAACCTGGCCTGTTAGTGGGGCCTGAGGACAGGGTTGATGACCACTGCCCTAGGCAATACCTAATTTTGCAGCCACCCTTGGCTCCACCCCCTTTTCCCTGCCCATGTAAACCCCACCTTTTTAATGACGCGCCCATCAAATGCAGCCCACCAGCGTCCATCATTGTAGCCCCACCAGCGCTCATCAAATGCAACCTACCAGTGCCCACCAAATGCAGCCTACCAGTGCCCATCAATGAATGTTTGCTTGCTTCCATTCATTTGGGAGTCAGGACACTAGGGATGAGCCGAACACCCCCCGGTTCGATTCGCACCAGAACTTTCGAACAGACCCCAAATTCGTACGAACGTTAGAACCCCATTGAAGTCTATGGGACTCGAACGTTCGAAATTAAAAGTGCTAATTTTAATGGCTAATATGCAAGATACTGTCCTAAAAAGGGTTTGGGGACCTGGCTCCTGCCCCAGGGGACATGGGTCAATGCAAAAAAAGTTTTAAAAATGGCCGTTTTGGCGGGAGCACTGATTTTAATGACGATTAAAGTGAAAAAAAAAAATGAAATATTCCTTTAAATATCGTGCCTGGGGGGTGTTTGTAGTATGCCTATGAAGTGCCACGTGTTTCCCGTGTTTAGAACAGTGCCTGCACAAAATGACATTTAACGGAAATAACGTCATTTAAAACTGCTTGCGGTTTTAATGTTATATCTGGTTCCTGCAATATGGTTGAAAATCATTGAGAAAAATGGCATGGGTAGCCCTCCCTGCCCATTACCAGCCCCTTTGGGTCTTGTACGCATATTAAGGGGAACCCTGTACCCATATTAAAAAAAGGAAATACGTGTGGCCCCCAGGCCCTATATACTCAGAACAGCAGTATACTGGCGGTGCAAACAAGACAGGGACTGTGTAGGTTTGTTGTGTTAAGTTGAATCTGTTTGTAATTTTCAACTGGTACATTTTTAAAGTGTATGGTCAATTTTTTAACTTTTACCTACAGGAAAGCCTATAATAAGGCTTACCTGTAGGTAAAAAAAATATCTCCTAAACCTGTACGGTTTAGGAGATATTCCCCTCGGTATGCGCCGCTGACTGCAGCGGCGCATGCGCACAAGGGGGTTCTCGCCGTGAAAATCCGGCAACGCTCGTCCGGCCGGACTGAAATCTCCCACGCGCATGCGCGGGAGTGACGATATCGCGGCTCCGGCCACTCACAGCGCCGGAGCCACGATACCCGGAAGAGACGCCGAGGGAGCATGTCAGCTCCCTCGGCGTGGATCGGGCCAGATGTCGGGGCCTCGTTCTAAGGTAAGTATTTCATAATGAGCTAGTATGCGGTGCATACTAGCTCATTATGCCTTTTGCTTTGCAGGTTTAAAAAAAAATAATAATAATTTGCGGGTTTACTACTGCTTTAAAGTGTAGCTCCAGTCAAAAAAACTATTTTTAAGCATTTTGGAAAACATAGGGAAGGGTTATAACCCCTGTATAATTTGTTTTGCCGTCCGTCTTTTTCAGAGCACGCAGACAGCACGCACAAGCTCCTACCGCTGACTGCAAGCTCTATTTAAAACGAGCAAGATAGTTAGCTATATAGGTGGATATAGCGTTGTATACTGCGTTCAGAGCACGCAGACAGCACGCACAATCTCCTAACACTGACTAAAAGCTCTATTTAAAACGAGCAAGGTAGTTAGCTATATAGGTGGATATAGCGGTGTATACTGGGTTCAGAGCACGCAGACAGCACGCACAATCTCCTAACACTGACTGCAAGCTCTATTATAAAAGATAGATATATCGCTAGCTATATAGGTGAATATAGCGGTGTATACTGCGGTCAGGGCACGCAGACAACAACCACTACAGAAGAGCAAGAACAAAAAATCAGCCGATAACGATCGGTGTATACTGTGTTGAAGGTACACAGAACACCCACTAACTGCTACAGACGCCAACACGCTACACAAGGCCGCCGCGCTGGCGGCCTTATATAGTGTGGGGCGTGTACTACACAGCCTGAGCTATGATTGGCCACAGGCATCCTGCCTATTTCCAATCATGGCTCTCCTCGCTGCCGGCGCTGTGATTGGCCAAGCATGCGGGTTCACAGTGCATGCTTGGCCAATCATGAGCCAGCAATGCACTGCGCCATCGCAGTGCATTGTGGGCCATGAGCGCCACACGAATTTGGCGCGAACGGCCCATAACGTTCGGAATTCGCCGAACGGGCAAACAGCCGATGTTCGAGTCGAACGTATGTTTCGACTCGAACACGAAGTTCATCCCTACAGGACACAGACACAGTCCTCCGCCAGGCGCCGCGCCTCTGACACTATGTGCGAATGGAGTTGCGGCTGTCTGCTGATGCTGAGACTTAGTTGCTTGCTGCAGAGAGAAGAGAGTAGGAACAACAGTGGCCGGGCACCCTAGGCAGCTGCTTAGTTTGCCTAGTGGTAGCACCGGCCCTAGTGACAAGCAAAAACAGCAACTACCAAGGCATGATGAGAAGATGCCCTCTCTGAGAGTTTTTCGGCTAGGCTTTGGGAGGTATATAAATTGGCTACACCTACAGCAGGAGCATTTAATAAACTTAAATCCAAGCTGCACAGTCCATTTTCATTACAGCCACCTCCTACCTGCATAGGCAGTCTTTTGGAAAAGGTGAACTACCGGTAATCCTTTAAAGAACAACTTCATAAAAATAGTCAGTGAAGACTTGGTATCCACAAACTGTTGGGACAATGAGCATTTAAGTCAGAAGTATTTAATATTTATTACAGTGTAGAAATCTGCAATTCAGAGTGCTGGGGGTAGGGTGTGTAATGCACAGAGTGCAAGGGAAAGGAGTACAGAATGCACAGAGGGCTGTGGTCAGTGCCAAGAGCACAGAGGTCACGAGTATATGACACAGAGGTCAGGAGTATATAACACAAAGAGCACAGGGGTCAGGTGTGCATAATGTAAAGGGGTGCAGGAGTAAGGAGTTCATAAAATATCCAACTTCCTGAATGGCCAAGTGTTAAGGCTTATTCAAGCCATGTGCAGATCAATGTTTTTCTGTACCTGATCATAACCTAAGGTACAGTATCTCACAAAAGCGAGTACACCCCTCACATTTTTGTAACTATTTTATTATCATATTATATATTATTATCATTATTTTCATGTGACAACACTGAGGAAATTACACTTTGCTACAATGTAAAGTAGTGAGTGTACAGCTTGTATAACAGTATAAATTAGAAGCCTCCTCAAAATACCTCAACACCCAGCCATTAATGTCTAAACCGCTAACAACAAAATTAAGTACACCCCTAAGTGTCCATATTTTGTGTAGCCACCATCATTTTCCAGCACTGCCTTAACCCTCTTTGGCATGGAGTTCCCTAGAGCTTCACAGGTTACCACTGGAGTCCTCTTCCACTCCTCCATGATGACATCACGGAGCTGGTTAATATTAGAGACCTTGCACTCCTCCACCTTCCATTTGAGGATGCCCCACAGATGCTCAATAGGGTTTAGGTCTGGAGACATGCTTGGCCAGTCCATCACCTTTACCCTCAGCTCCTGTAGCAAGGCAGTGGTCGTCTTGGAGGTGTGTTTGGGGTCGTTATCATGTTGGAATACTGCCCTGCGGCCCAGTCTCCGAAGGGAGCGGATAATGCTCTGCTTCAGTATGTTACAGTACATGTTGGCATTCATGGTTCCCTCAATGAACCGTAGCTCCCCAGTGCTGGCAGCACTCATGCAGCCCCAGACCATGACACTTCCACCACCATGCTTGACTGTAGGCAAGACACACTTGTCTTTTTACTCCTCGCCTGGTTGCAGCCACAAACCCTTGACACCATTTGAACCAAAAAAGTTTATCTTGGTCTCATCAGACCACAGGAATCCAGTAATCCATGTACTTAGTCTGCTTGTCTTCGGCAAACTGTTTGCAGGCTTTCTTGTGCACCATCTTTGGAAGAGGCTTCTGTCTGGAACGACAGCCATGCAGACCAATTTGATGCAGTGTGCAACGTATGGTCTGAGCACTGACAGGCTGAACCCCCACTCCTTCAACCTCTGCAGTAATGCTGGCAGCACTCATACGTCTATTTCCCAAAGATAACCTGTGAATATGATGCTGAGCACATGCGCTCAACTTCTTGGGACGACCATGGCGAGGCCTGTTCTGAATGGAACCTGTTAAACCGCTGTAAGGTCTTGGCCACCTTGCTGCAGCTCAGTTATAGGGTCTTGTCAATCTTATTGTAGAGCAACAATTTATTTTTTTCAGATCCTCAGAGAGTTCTTTGCCATGAGGTGCCATGCATAACTTCCAGTGACTAGTATGAGAGAGAGAGATAACACCAAATTTAACACACGTGCTCCCCAATTACACCTGAGACCTTGTAACTAACACTAAGTCACATAACACCGGGGGGGGAGAGAAAATGGCTAATTGGGCCCAAATTGGACATTTTCACTTAGGGGTGTTCTCTCTTTTATTGCCAGCGGTTTAGACATTAATGGCTGTGTGTTGAGGTATTTTGAGGGGACAGCAAATTTACACTGTTATACAAGCTGTACACTCGCTACTTTACATTGTAGCAAAGCGTCATTTCTTAAATATTGTCACATGAAAAGATATAATAAAATATTGACAAAAATGTGAGGGGTGTACTTACTTTTGTGAGATACTGTATGTACTTCCATACAAACCTGGGGCTGGGGAAAGAGTCTGCAAGAGCATATGCACTGCACCCATGATCCACTGATTCCAGGCTCAAATGTAAAAAGTCATTAATAAATGAAAAGTTGTCATCTGGCCTGTTGCAGTAAATTATCATGCGTTAATATGTGTTGCCTTAAAGTGATTGTTATTTGAAAAAAAAAAAAGTACAATTTTTTATTAATCATATCAACAGGTAAATGAACATGAGTCAAATGCAGTAATGTGCAGGTAGCACTACGAGAAAAGAGCCAGTGCATATATAAGAGCAATGAACAAAATATTAGGTTGTAGGTATATGCAGTAGAGTAGACACATTATATGTGCTGTCAAACAGAAGATAGCATCTGCCATAGGCCTTTACTAGGCCAAAGATTGTAGGGGGAAGGGGAGAAGAGTTGCAGAGAGGGGATTAAAGTGGTTGTAAACCCTTACAAACCACTTTGACCTACAGGTAAGCCTAGATTAAGGCTTACCTGTAGGTCCAAGAAATATCTCCTAAACCTACAAGGTTTAGGAGATATTTGCCAAAAAACAGCGCCGTGCAGGCGCACTGAGCGTGCTGCTGTCAACGGCGATATGCCGCGAGTGGCGGCTCCCGTCGAATGACAGCGGCAGAGCAGCGAGACCCACTGAGAAGATGGATGCTCCAGACTACAGGGGACAGCAGTGACTTCGCTGGCTCCTGTGTCAGGTAAGTGACACATAATGGACTACTATGCGATGCATAGTAGTCCATTATGCTTTACCTTTGCAGGGAATCATCAGGGTTTACTTCCTCTTAAAGGAGATAGGACAAGAGGGAGGGGGTGGCAGTTAAGAATGGGGGGCTCAACTCTTGACTCAGGGTGGATCTTCCCATCGGTGCCGTTCTTCCCAGACTTTATCATGCATTTATAGTCTGTCTTGTAGCCTAGCTGTCATTTTTTCCATAAGTTCTACATCTTTGATTCTAGCATACAGGTCTTCTTGGGAGGGTGGAGAGTGCCATTTCCAGTGGAGGGCCACCAGGCGTCTTGCAGCTGTTAGGATGTGTCTTAGCAATCTTTTGGATGGTTTGGAAATTTGTAGAGGTGAAACCCCTAGGAGGATTATTTTTGGGGACCTGTACCCCCAGGAGGCAAGACAACAGGGACTGTATCTCAGTCCAGTATAGTACAATCTTGGGGTAGTTGTGATTGTAAATTTTTATTAAAATACCAAACATGTTATACTTACCTGCTCTGTGCATGACTTCCCTGCCTGCGCTCCTGGCTTTTCTTCCCTGCCAAGTGTCCCAATAGCAAAATGATTACTATGGAGGCACTCATGCAGGATTGGTCCCAATCCACACTGCCTGTGTCCATAGACACATACACACGTGTGGCTCAGTCCAGGCCCGAGTCCCTATGAGAAGAAGAAGAGAGGGGAGAGAAGACTGTAGCTGGACACAGCACTGGATTGCTGACAGGCTCAGTTAAGTGTTTAGAGAGTGGGGGAAAGGGAAACACACAGCCTTTAGAATCATTTTAGGGAAGCCCATTCATTTTAATATCTAATAATATAAAGCTGAATTTATACTCCTATCCTTTACAGCCATGTAAGCTGCCTTTGTTTGACCTGCAGAGGCCATAGTAATGTACATCTTAACCACTTCAGCCCTCTGAGGATTTGGCTGCCCAATGACCGGGCTATTTTTTGCGATTCGGCATTGCGATGCTTTAACTGACAATGGCGCGGTCATGCGGCGCTGCACCCAAACAAAATTTACATTCTTTTTTTCCCACAAATAGAGCTTTCTTTTGGTAGTATTTGATCACCTCTGTGGTTTTTTTTGTTTGTTTTTTTGCGCTATAAACTAAAAAAGAGCAACAATTTTGAAAAAAAGCAATATTTTTTACTTTTTGCTTTAATAAATATCCCCCCAAAAATATATTAAAAAAAACATTTTTTTTCCTCAGTTTAGGGATATGTATTCTTCTACATATTTTTCTTTAAAAAAAATATCACAATAAGCGTATATTGATTGGTTTGCGCAAAAGTTATAGCGTCTACAAAATAGGGGTAGTTTTATGGCATTTTATTAAAAAATTTGTTTTACTAGTTATGGCGGTGATCTGCTATTTATGACTGCGACAATATGGCGGACACATCGGACACTATTTTGGAACCATTCACATTTATACAGTGATCAGTGCTATAAAAATGCACTGATTACTGTATAAATGTGACGAGCAGGGAAGGGGTTAACCACTAGGGAGCGAGGAAGGGGTTAAGTGTGTGATTCTAACTGTGTGGGGGCTGGGCTTACAGTGAAACTGATAGCTGCTCCCTATTACAGGGAGCAGACGATCAGTGTCATGTCACAAGGCAGAACAGAGAGATGCCTTGTTTACACAGGCACCCCCCCCCCCCCCTGCCTCTCCAGGAAACGATTGCGTGCCGCCAACAAACATCAACTTTGCGGGCCCTGCAGGCACGGTCACGGATAGTGCGGCCATACGGCTTCTTAAAGGGGACATACCTGTACGCCCATTTGCCTACCTTTGCCATTCTGCCGACATATATCAGTGTGCAGTGGTAGGCAAGTGGTTAATAGGTATGACACCAGCTATTTGATTGCTTGACAGTTTGGTTAAGAGCACAAGCAACTGTGACAATTATAAATCATGGCATGCCTTGAATGTATTATGAGCACAACTGTAGGAATTCCAGGACTAGTGACATTACCCTTAGGCTCCCATGTCCCCACCATTGTCAGTGCTCCCTCCTCTCCCCTGCAGCCACTTCTAGCACAGGGGAGCCAGAGCTGCAAATCAAGTGACTGCACAGGAGCAAGCTGAACAAAGGCAAGTAACAAATGAAACCACCAAGCTCCTCATTCTCTCCCCTGTTATCTCTCGCCTTGACTACTGCAACTTCCTTCTCACTGGCCTACCTCTCCATAGGCTATTCCCTCTTGGGTCTATCATGGATGTTGCTGCCAGGCTTACCCACCGTTCAGCATCTGCCAACCCTCTCCTTCAATCCCTTCACTGGCTCCTAATTGCACAGCGAATTCAATTCAAAATACTAACCACAACATACTCTGCCCTGAGCTACATCGCCAATCTTGTCTCCAAATATCACCCAAACCATCCTCTCCGCTCCTCCCAAGACCTCCTACTCTAAAGCTCCCTTGTCTCCTCCTCCCATGCTTGTCTCCAGGATTTCTCCAGAGCCTCTCCCATCCTCTGGAACTCGCTACCTCAACCATCAGCTCATTGCCCACAGTTACAACTTTTGTACCACCTGTCCCACCCTATTAGATTGTAAGCTCTTCTGAGCAGGGCCCTCTTAATCCTTTTGTATTTTGTTGTATTATAACTGTATTGTCTCCCTTTTATATTGTAAAGCACTGCGTAAACTGTTGATGCTATATAAATCCTGAATAATAATAATAAGTAATGTATTTATCGGGGTATAACACGCACCGGTGTATAACATGCACCCCAAGTTTAGGAGGACATTTTAAGGAAAAAAGTTTTAGGAGGGAAGTTTAAGAAAAAAAAAAAAAACTTACATTTAAATGCCTGTCAATGCAGCCTTATCAGTGTGCATCTGCAGCCTTGTCCATCATTGCAGAATGATCAGTGTCATTTGCAGCTTGCCCAGCGCTGTTTGCAGCCTTGCAGAGTGTCATTTGCAGCTTGCAAGTGTCATTTCCAGCTCGCCCAGCGCCGTTTGCAGCCTTGCCCATGTTTAAATATCCCGCCGCCGAGACAGACCGAGACAGACCGAGCGCCGCCGAAAAAGACCGAGCCGTCTGCTCGGCTCCGCTTGTAGTCCCACCTCCCTGCTGTTTCTGGAGCGAGCGCTGCCGAAAAAGACCGAGCCGACTCTACTGTGTATTCGGCTTGGCTCGGCTCGCAGTCTGGCGGCACTCGGTCTTTTAGACTCACAGACAGTGGGGATCGGCATATAACACGCACCCACGACTTTCCCCCGATTTTAAGGGGGAAAAGTGCGTGTTATACGCCGATAAATACGGTATATTTGTTAGTCAATAAAAATATTATCTAATCTCTAAACTGTCATGCACGGTTGTCAATATAACACTGGTAAAAGGAAAATATCAATTAATAGCAATGAATCATTTTTATATTATTTTGTATATGTGTATCATATTTATTACTTAATAACAGAACTACAATGTAGAGTAGCAGTTGTATTAAAGATTCTGAATGCTTTCTCAGTCATTCTATCCTTGTATTATGGCGCCACCTTTCAGTTATCTAAGGGTATAGCAATGCTTACTTTCAGTGCCTGTGGCTTAAAACGATATTTATTTGCAACAAATTTGTATTAATAAGTTTTAAGATTCTATAGTCGAATATAAAAATTAATCTTTAACTGGGATGACATATTTGTAGGGTTTCAGAGCATATATGATATGCAATCAATATTTAATCTAAACGAATAACAATTATTTTGGGGATCTAGATTACTTTTACGCTGAACTTGTCTTACCTTCAGACTAGCACAGTTGTACCGGCTCCTTTTCGGTACTGACATTGCTTACTCTAATTTCACTGCACACTGTGAGCTTCTCACAGGGGAGGGGGAGAGGGGGTATTAATCCAAACTGCAGAAGAACGATTCCAGAATAGCTTCACATGGCAACCAAAGCTCAGTTAAGCTTTGAAGATGAAAGATAGAAGTAGATTGGTGGCCATGCACATCTACTAGATTTCCTGGCTGCTCCAGTTTGGATAAATTCCTTTTAGTGTGTGCTGAAAGCTGCAGCAAGTCAGATAAAGCCTGCCTCATTTCCTGCCCAGAGGATGTTTGGCATCATCTGGCTCTTTCCTCCCCAGCCTGACTGTCCCAGCCCTTTAATTTATTGGATTTCAGTTCTTTCAATCATGGATGAACCATATCAAATGTGGGAATTCCCTAAAGTGGTTTGCATGTAAAAATAGTCTGTCTAGAAGCACCTAGTCCTCCAGACTGACACTGGCCCATCAAAAATTTTGATATTGGTAAAATTCCTCTCAAGTGCCATCTTATGCTGCGTACACATGATCGAACAGTACGCCGGACAATTCGATCGTGTGTGGGCTCCAGCGGACTTTTTCATCGTAAAGTCCGGCGTACTTAGAAAGTAGTTTTGACTCAAAATTTGTCCGCCGGACTTGGCTTTCAGCGGACAATCTATTCGTCAGTGTGCTAGTTCGGCGGCCTAAGAATGATGCATGCTCTGAAGCAAGTACGAGAAAGAAGCTATTGGCTACTGGCTATTGAACTTCCTTTTTCTAGTCCCGTCGTACCTGCTGTACGTCATCGCGTTAGAAATCGCCGGACTTTCGGAGCGTCAGTGTGTGGCCAAGTCAGTTCGTTATAAAGTCTGTCGGATTGTTTGCCGGACCAATTCCACTGGACAATTCGATCGTGTGTACGCGGCATTACTGATTCTATCGGGGCTAACAGTTCTTGAGAGTAGTACTGAGACACGGTGCTGTGATGTTTTTCGGGAAAACAGCCTTCAGCATCTCACAGACCCCTCCCAGTAGCCATGACCTGCCTGCATTGCATAGCACAGAGACCTTATGATGACATCACTGGTCCTTTAATAAGTTATGCCATTAAAATGAAAAGGTTTTGTCCCAGGTTTTATAGCTTCCTATAAGATACCTGCATTTGATCTCAATACAGGTACACTTTTAGGGTGTTCGTCTGTTCTCCGAACAGTGAACACTATGTTCGCAGCAAATTCGAAAGCCAGGTAACACCGTTAAAGTCTATAGGACATGAACATGAAAAACCAAAAGTGCTAATTTTAAAAGGCTTATATTGCCATAAAAAGTGTATGGGGACCCGGGTCCTGCCCCAGGGGACATGTAGCAATGCAAAAAATAGGTTTTAAAACGGATGTGTTTTTAGAAGCAGTGATTTTAATAATGCTTAAAGTGAAACAATGAAAATGAAATACTCCTTTAAATATCGTACCTCAGAGATGACCTTAGTATGCCTGTAAAGTAGCACATCTTTCCCATATTTAGCACAATACCACAGCAAAAAGGCAATTTCGAAAGGAAGAAATCTAATTTAAAATGGTTTGCGGCTGTAATGAATTGCTGCATCCCTACAATATAGATAAAAATCAATGAAAAAACTGGCATGGGTCCACCCCAGTCCATTTGGATCTGGTAGGAATATTGGGGGGAACCCCGCACCAAATATTAAAAAAAAAGTGTGGGGTCCCCTCAAACTCCATACCAGGCACTTATCAGAGCACGCAACCTGGCAGGCAGCAAAGGGGGGACGAGAGAGCGACCCCCCCCTTCTGAACCATACCAGGCCACGTGCCCTCAACATGGGCAGGGTGCTTTGGGCCCCCCCAAAGCACCTTGTCCACATGTTGATGGGGATAAGGGTCTCATCCCCACAACACTTGCCCGGTCATTGTGGGGGTCTGATCGGAATCTGTAAGCCCCCTTTAACAAGGGGACCACCAGATCCCCCCATGTGAATGGGTATCGAGTACATTGTAACCCTGCACAGTCACTAAAAAAGTGTCAAAATGGTAAAAGCGAGAGTAGACACAGCGTCCGATGACCCGAGAAAAAAATAGCTGAGGGTAGGGCCACCAGTGACGTAAATGGGTGACCCCACACCCTTCTGACATCTTGTACCGTCGGAAGGGGCGGGGTCACCCATTTACATCACTGGGTGGCCCCGCCCTCGGCTATATAACAGCTGTCATCGCAGAGGCTTTAGTCAGTGGGAGCCTCCCATGGAAGCAGAGATGTTGCGGTTTTCTTTTCTCGGGTCATCGGTGCTGTAAACGAAGATGAATGGAAATCGGGTTTTATTTTAAATAAAGGACTTTTCCCAAATTGTCATTTTGACACTTTTTTTAATGAATGTGTAGGGGGTTTCCAGATTCCGATAAGCCACCTGCCTGCAGATCACCACAACCACCGGGCAAGGGTTGTGGGGATGAGGCCCTTGTCCCCATCAACATGGGGACAAGGTGCTTTGGGGGGACATTTTTAAATTTGGTACAGGGTTCCTCCCAGTATTCATACCAGACCCAAAGGATAATGGACTGGGGGGGGGGGGGGGGTCCATGCCATTTTTTTCCAATGATTTTTCTCTATATTGGCAGGATCCGATGATTCATTACACCCGCAAGCAGTTTTAAATAAGATTTTTTTCCCTTTAGTAATTACATTTTGCTGTGGTATTGTTCTAAACATGGGAAAGATGCACTACTTTACAGGCATACTAAGGACACCCCCCAAACGCATTTAAAGGAATATTTCATTTTTATTGTTTCACTTTAAGCATTATTAAAATCACTGCTCCTGAAAAAAAAAATGGTGTTTTTAAAACTTTTTTTTGCATGATACCAGCATATATGAACTTGCATGTAAGCCTTTAAAATTAGCACTTTTGGATTCTCATGTTCGTGTCCCATAGACTTAAACGGTGTTTGCTTGTTTGTACACATTTTATGCATCTTCTGGTGCAAACCGAACTGTTCAGCTCATCCCTAATCACCCATCGTATCCACCCAGCAATGGAGGAGGATTCCCCTGGGCGAGAGACTTTGGGAAGAACAAAAATAATCCATAAGTCTAAAGGAGAGCGTAGCTGACCAGTAAGCACGTACAGCACAAACCACATCCAGTCAAAGAGGTCTCTCTTGGATGCTTAGGAACCAGACAGAAAGATGGTAGGACAATGTCCTGGTTAAGGTGAAAGAGCACTTTGGGCAGGAAAGAAGCCTTGGGTCTTGGGAGAACTTTGTCCTTGTGCAACACCAGGAACAGATCCTTACAAATAGGGTCACCAGCTCCAATACTCGCCTAGCAAAAGTGATTGCAACAAGGAAAACCAACCTTCAAGTTCAGCTATGGGAAAATCCCAAATAGGCTCAAAGGGAGGCTTTTGAAAAGTGACAGCGCTGGATTGAGGTCCCACAGTATCAGTGGAGAATCTCTAAGAGGCGCTCTATGAGCAGATCCCTGTATAAAATCCTTTAAAAGAGAGTGAGGCCAAAGGATGCCAAGAAGATAGCCAAGGCTAAAATTTGTCCCTTGAGGGTACTCAAGATCAGACGTTCATCTAGATCTGATGGAGAGTTGCCAGGATAGCTTCCCATGGTGTATTGTCTGGTCTCACAGGAAAAAAAGCTGAGAAAGCCTCTTCCTGTGAGAGCAGAAAGAGAAGTAGCAGAGCAGTAGCTGGGGCAGCACTGGATCAGTGAGAGGAGTCAGATGAGTGTTAAGGGAAGAGGTGGGGGGCAGATAGTGGGGAGATTTTGTACCATAACACATAGACTGCATTAAGGTAAAAAAAAAATTTGACTTCAGAATCACTTTAAGAGTGGAGGGGCCTGATCCTTTCTGATAAGAGGAAGATCAGAGCCTGGTTTATGTCCAGGATCAATTCCAAGTATTCCAGAAGGTGCGTTAAAGTCAATGCAGACCCCTGAAGGCTGAGGCTCCAACCAAAGTTCTGCAGTGTCTGCACAGCCTGTTGTATCCTGGCATTCAAAGCTTGGATGGAGCTATCCCACATGTGTACACCCCAAGATCGAAAAAAGAGCCAGAACAGAGGCCAAAGCTTTTGTGAAGACCGGAGGAGCAACAAAAAAGCTGGATGGTAAAGCTTCTTGTTATCCTTTGGCCTCTCTCTTTTAAAGGATTTCATACAGGGATTTGATCATAGAGCACCTCTTAAGCCCCGTACAGACGATCAGACTATCCGCCCGTGTGTGGGCTTTGGCGGGCTTTTTTTTCCCCAAAAGTCCAGCGGACTTAGAAGTTTTGACTCAAATTCGCCCGTCTGTGTGCTAGTCTACCGGACTTTTGAAATGAATGGACTTGCCCACACACGGAAAAAAGTCAGTTCATTTTGAACGTGGCTCCAGGTAAACGGGACTAGCGAAGGAAGTCAATGTCGCCGCCTCCATCGGCGAGATTGATACGTCGCTAGCCCCGTCACCTGGTATGGACTTAAAGGGAAAGCCCTACACCGAAAAACGGCGCGGTGGCCCCCCCCAAAGTCCTTATCAGACCCTTATCCGAGCACGCAGCCCGACCGGTCAGGAAAGGGGGTGGGGACGAGAGAGCGGCCCACCTCCTGAGCCATATCAGGCTGCGTGTCCTCAACATGAGGGGGATGCTTTGGGGGAAGGAATGCGGCCCCCACCACCCCAAAGCACCTTGTCCCCATGTTGAGGACAAGGGCCTCTTCCCGACAACCCTGGTCATTGGTTGTCGGGGTCTGCGGGCGGGGGGCTTATCGGAATCTGGGAGCCCCCTTTAATAAGGGGGCCCCCACCCTATGTGAATGAGTATGGGGTACGATGCACCCCTACCCATGCACCTGGGGAAAAAAGTGTAAATAAAAAAAAAAAAAAAAAAAAAAAAAAAAAGACACACAAGTCTTCTCACCGGACTCCTCCGCTATCTTCTGCTAGCTCTTTCTACCAGGTTTCTTCTTTGTCATCGCCGCTGCTGTCCGGTGGTCTTCTTCCGACTTCGGGGTCTTGTCCCGCTCTTCGGGTGTCTTGTCCCCTTCTTCAGTTCTTCTGCCGGGCCTCAGTTTTCTTTTTCCAGCTCTTTTACTATCGTTGGCCCGGTCTTCTGTCGCTGTTGCCGCCGCCTTCTTCTCTTCTTCCTTGCGATGTTGACACAACGCTCTCTCTGGCTCCAATGGCAAGGACGCGTTGTGGGGCGACATCTAGAGGGACAAGGGGCGGGGTCACCGGGTGATGTCACATGGTGACCCCGCCCCCTTATGTCAGTCCCAGCATCTTCCGGGACTGTGACATCATAGCTCGAAGTCGGAAGAAGACCCCCGGACAGCGGCGGCTATGACGAAGAAGAAAGCCGTGCTCCCCCCCTAGTAAAAGAGCTAGCAAAAGAGCAGAAGATAGCGGAGGAGTCCGGCGAGAAGACCCCCCAAGATGGAAGACCACGGGAGCCGTCTAATAAATTATTTTAAAAACTTGTGTTTTTTTATTTACACTTTTTTCACCAGGTGAATGGGTAGGGGTACATCGTACCCCATAATCATTCACAAAGGGTAGGGGGCCGGTATCTGGGGGCCCCCTTATTAAAGAGGCCCTTGTCATCAACATGGTGACAAGGTGCTTAGGGGTGGGGGGGCCACAGGGCCCCCCTTCCCCAAAGCATCCCCCATGTTGAGGGCACGCAGGCTGGTATGGCTCAGGATGGAGGGGGCGCTCGGTCGTCCCCACCCCCTTTCCTGACCGGTCGGGCTGCGAGCTCGGATAAGGGTCTGATAAGGACTTTGGGGGGACCCCCATGCCGTTTTTTTGGCGTAGGGCTTTCCCTCTAAGTCCATACCAGGTGACGGGGCTAGCGACGTGTCAATCTCGCCGATGGAGGCGGCGACATTGACTTCCTTCGCTAGTCCCATCTACCTGCAGCCACGTTCAAAATGAACGGACTTTTTGTCCGTGTGTGGGCAAGTCCGTTCATTTCAAAAGTCCGGTGGACTAGCACACAGACGGGCGGATTTTAGTCAAAAAAGCCCGCCAGAGCCCACACATGGGCAGATAGTCCGATCGTATGTAAGGGGCATAAGAGGCGCTCTATGATCAAATCCCTGTATGAAATCCTTTAAAAGAGTGAGGCCAAAGGATAACAAGAAGCTTTACCATCCAGCTTCTTTGTTGCTCCTCCAGTCTTCACAAAAGCTTTGGCCTCTGTTCTGGCTCTTTTTCGATCTTGGGGTGTACACATGTGGGATAGCTTCATCCAAGCCTTGAATGCCAGGATACAACAACAGGCTGTGCAGACACTGCAGAACTTTGGTTGGAGCCTCAGCCTTCAGGGGTCTGCATTGACTTTAACGCACCTTCTGGAATACTTGGAATTGATCCTGGACCTAAACCAGGCCCTGGTCTTCCTCTTATCAAAAAAGATCAGGTCCCTCCACTCTTAAAGTGATTCTGAAGTCTAATTTTTTTTTTTACCTTAATACAGTCTATGTGTTAGCCCTTGTACACACAGTTGGACATTTCCGATGGACAATGTCCGATAGGACCATGTTGTCGGATAATCCGACAGTGTGTGGGCTCCATCGGACTGGATACTCCGACGGACCAAGTTTTCCAGCTGGACTATAAAATTTTCCGACAACATGATCCGATCGGACTTTGTCCGATCATGTGTAGAGAATTCCGATCGGACAAAGTGCCACGCATGCTCAGATCAAATTCCTAGACCAAAGCTATTGGCTACTAGCCTGAATGTAGTCCCATCCAAATGAAAGAACGTCATCACGTTAAGTACGATCAGATTTTCTGACAACTTTGTCCGACTGTGTGCATGCAACAGTTTCGGACAAAATCCGACAGATTTGGTTGTCGGAATGTCCGACCATGTGTACAAGGGCTTATCGTACAAAAACTCCCCACTATCCGCCCCCCACCTCTTCCCTTAACACTCATCTGACTCCTCTCACTGATCCAGCGCTGCCCCAGCTACAGCTCTGCTACTTCTCTTTCTGGTCTCACAGGAAGAGGCTCTCAGCTTTTTTTCCTGTAAGACCAGACAATACACCATGGGAAGCTATTCCATGTGTGGGCAAGTCCGTTCATTTCAAAAGTCCGGCAGACTCCCGCCATAGTTCGGCGGTTTGTCTGCCGGATAGTCCGATCGTGTGTACATGGCAATAGTTCCACTTTAATAAAGAAGTCTAGAGGTTTGCATTTAAAAGAAGTTCCAAGTGCTAGCGGACAGAAGGGCTCTGTGAGAATAGAACCAAGGTTGGGGCCATCCACTTCGACTGCAAGGGTCTCACAAACTTTCCATGGAGGTAACATGGCAGGACCCATCTGTGAAAAATATTCTTTAAAAAGAGCTTTAAGTTTCTTGTCCACTGTGTCCTTAAAGACCAGAACACCCATATTCGTAACTTTTTATTGAATGGTCACAGGAGGCTCTAACTTTAAACAAGAGTGCTTAAGGTGACCTCCTCCCTCACACAATCCTTGAATCAAAAGAAAGAAGACCCTCATCCTTCTTCATCTTAATTTCCTCCGTGTCCCTATCCTAAATAAGGCAGGAGCCAAAACATAGGCCAAAGTTACAAGGATAAAATGAACTGCGCCACTTACAGCCCTTGAGGTCTGACAACTTCCAGAGGGTGGTGGTGATCTTTCCTATATAATCCACCATAGAAGCAGAAACATCAGGAGTGTGAAGGACCAGAGGTAACTGAAACTTGACAAATACCCTACTGTAATAGGTTATTGCATGATAAAAAGGGGAAACCCCCCCCCCCCCAAACCACTTGACAAAAGGTGTGCCCTGCCTGTGCGTCAATGCGTTTCATTGAATCGCTTCTTCAGGACACTTTGGGGGTATAGAACAGGTCTCACTCATCCAAGAATACACCACTGTCTACATAGGACTCTCCCTGGATGGGTTTCATAACACTAGATGGTATAATCGTGGATGGTACTTTCAGGGGGGGGGGGGGGGAAGATGCACAGGCACATATTACAGGTGCTGCTCCCTTGTGGATTTATGCGGTTATAGATGAAGTAGATAAGCTTCATGCAACGGTAAAGTTTTTGAAGGGCTATACTCAATGTGGATGTGACTACTGACTGCAGTACAGCAAATATTTTTGTCTGATAAGTGTACCATACAAGCTCTCATTTTACCCCTAGAGGCTCAACCACCTTTTAGTATATATTTCAAATTTGGCTTTGGGTATTCTAGTGTTATGATGCCCATGAAGGGAGAGTCCTGTGTAGACAGTGGCGTATGCCCGGATCAGCAAGATCTGTTCTATACCCACCAAAAGTGTGGAAGCGATACAGCAAAATGCATTGACGCACAGGGGTTTCTGATGCCACACATGAAACTTAATTTCTTTCTTTGGGTATATGTAATGTCCGTCCCTCTTCTGGCCATTGCGTGGCCGTCAATGGACAATACCTTTTTTTTAATAATTTTATATTGTTTATTCCTATGTATCCATGTTCAATAAAATCCAATTTTTTAAGATAATACATTGTTGTTCCAATCTGCTTCCAAAGTCCGACCTACAGGGTTTCTTTTCTAATGAATTTTATGGATGTGGCACATGAGTGATTCACTTTAAAGTACTGAAGCCCATACACGGATCGAAATTTGTCCATCTCAGCTGGGACCAGCAGCCGAATTTCCATCCATTTATGGACAGGCTAATTGTACAGAAGTCGATTCACCTGCAGACTTCTGTGCAACAAACCTGTTGGGTTTTTCCCGACTGATCAGTGCTGCCAGCTATAGCTGGCAGCACTGATCAATGTATTCTCACTTTGGGGAAGTTTCCCCACCATGAGAATACAATAACTCAGTGAGAAGGATTCCGCCATTAAACAATGAGTCTGTGGATGGGGGAATTGGGTTATTTTTTTCATTCAACCCACTGGTTGAAAGAAAAATAAATGACTAATGTATGGACTTTCTTATACAAGGAAGGCAGCAAGTCAGCTTTACTTATTTAGAAACACCATTGCAGATATAGATATATAGAGAGAATAGCAACACATATACTGCCATCTACAGAGGAATTTCTTAACCTGGCACTATTGTGTGCACAGGGAGGAGATAAAAGGGACTTTCTGCAAATAACCCTCTCTCATTCAGATGAATCAAGATGCTGTTACGTGTTTTTCATGTACCATTACACTGCCATTACCATTACACATATCCTACTTTGAGCAACATAACTGCTGCAGAGGATTTCCTGAGTCCCAGGATTCAGTGTGCACAGCCAGGCAGGGACTGCAGATAAGCCTTTTCATCCAGGTGAAGTTTACTCCATTGAAGTTGGATGTACAAGAGGATGCAACAGCTGTGACTAACACCCTCTAAAGCCCGGGGGGTATTCATGTTAGTGGGTCTTGTGGGAGGCCAAGCATCATGCTTACCTGCTGAAATGCTCTTTAAAAAATTGGAGGCACACAATGGCAAGGAAGAGATAATTAAGGAGCAGCCTGGTTTTCCACCAAGCAGCAGAGGCAAATGGGAAAGAAAAAAAAAAAAAAAAAAAGAAGAGGTTAGAGTTTGGCTTTAAGACAGGCTTCTGGAATCTATTTTCACCCTCTCCCTTCAAATGGAATGGCATTTAATAAATTGGAAATAAACAGAACACAGACATCCTTCCAAATGTAGACTTAACATTGTTTAATAGAGCAATCCAACTTCAAATACTGTACAGTCAAGTGTAATATAGTACACTATATACTATTATAATACACTATTGTTACATTACAAATAAAAAATAAAATAAAAATTAGCACAGCAATCACAAAACAAATTAATGGCTGAATAAAAGCCAGTCCAATGAAAATGGTTAATAACCTATGCTTAGCAGAAATCACTCTAAAAAGGCTAACCTTCTACATATTTACACTACTTGTGTATCTACACATTGGATTTTGTGAATCTGTTTTTTCCTTTCTAAAGTGCACCTCTTTCCAAAAAAAAAAAAAACGGTATTATGACAGCATTTTCTTATTGCCTTCAGAAACTCTGAAAGCAGAATTTACACCAAATACTTTATATACAATTAAGTCTATTTTTATTTATTTTTTTGCTGCCGTTTACAGAGGCAATCGGGGCTGGTACAAAAGCTATATTTGATTTTGATCACAGTATAAATATTTTCCTTAATTTTGATCTATAAATTTTACTCTTTTGCGTTCATGTATATGGGCATGGCAGTGTGTTAAATAGGTCCCTATATTTCAGCTCAATGGGTACCATATTTGCTAATATCTATTAGAGGCCAAAGCCAACCAAAACTGATATTTCAGTTTTCTGCAGTTGCTGGCAAATTTAGTCACATGCTATATCCTAAAGACTCCAATGCCAAGAACAATCCCAAAAATTCCTAGCCAAATGCCACAGACACAATTAAAGCCAAAACGATGGAGTCACGGTTCCCACTAATCTCTATAATGTAGAACAAACGGATGGAAAATGTACGATAGCAGAACTGTATATATATTTTTATGGCTTTATAGCAAGGAAGTGGCGGCACAAGCTTCTCCTCCAAAATCTTGTGACTGGAATCTGAATTTCAAATTTAAGAGGCTGGGAGTTTAAAGGTATCAGTTCTTATCCAAAACTGGAAACTGCCTACAAAACCTGTGCTTGCACATATCTGCAAACGCATTAAAGTGCTTTGCATATGCATACCAAGAAATCCTGCAAGCCTATAGATTGTCTGGTAAAGGTTCAGTAAGAATATGAAGGATAATCGACATCCCTATAACTACATAACGGCATCATTTCATTCCTACAGAACACTTACGATGTCCTAGAGTGGTTGCAACACAAAACTTAGCCATTTATTTCTAGTGTTTTCAACTCTATGCTCCTGCTCCAATTTCAGGATCTGAAAGAGGTGGTTTGATAGCAAACATTTTGTCTCAAAAAAGTCAATTAAAAATTTTTCTTACATGCACTATTAAAAGGTGAGATAGGATTGGCTGATGTGAAAAAGGCATCTACTTTGCTCCAGCATTTATAGTTGTGTTTATCCCTTGGATCATCATCTTTCAGTTTCCCCTTTTACAAAAATTTATTTAGAGGTCAATTTAAAATTGACACTTTGTCTAATTTTATTGTAAATCTTTTTATAATATAAATACATAAAAAATACAGAAAGTTGTAATAGCAAAGTGTGGTACAGAAATGGTAAAGATAATTACAAAAATCTTGGCCAATTAAAGCAAAGACAGACAACTAAAATTTATGAACATATTTTATTCCAGTACACATTTGCAATAAATGTGTGTGTATATTTAACTATGTGATGATTATATTGGTATCAGGTCAGAGTCAAAGAAACATGGTACTGACCATTAAAAAGTTACATGTTCACTGCTGATCCATCTGAGATGCAAAAAAAAAGTGCGAGTTGTTCACAGAAAAATCAGCACATATGTATTAAAGCTTATAATCCATTAAGTGCTTCTATAAAGTCCATTCATTAGCCAAGGCTACCTTTCTACAAGTTCTTAAAAAAAAAAGAAATAGATGTGGGGAAATCAGTCAATTTTCAAACATCTCCTCAGAACTCAAAGCAGCATTAGCATCCACAGATATTCTATGATGAAATAATAGATTGTGCAAGGCATGTCCTTTATATAAAGGGAGAGTATAATAGTTTACTGAAGATGCTAATGTGGAAACAATTGATATAATATAAGCAGCCATTTCACTGTCTGCATTATTAGATCAGATCACAGCAAGGAACAAATATACGTGGCACGGAGCCCCAGCTACTAAGATACATTTTGCACTTTGTTCCAGGTCTTTAAGTTAGGAATCAGACAAATTATTAGTAGCAATAATGAAAATATCTATGATTGAGCTCCATACACACGGGTCGAATATCGACCGAAATCAGCCGGTACAGTAGAAACCGGCCGCCTCGGCCCATCTGTACAGGTGCTCGCCTGACAGAAGCCGATCTCATGACCAGAATCTCTCAAATGACTATGCTAGAAAACCAGCAGCAGATCAGAATCAGCATCCATCGGTTGCCAGCGCTGACCGGTGTGTTCTGGGGGGTGATCCTCCTGTCAGAACACAAAAGCAGTGGATAGATCTCTGTACAAACATGGCATAGTTAGTACAGTGACCTCCTCAGTTTTTTTTACTCAGCCAGCTGGGTTCAATGAAAAAAAACCTACTGTGTGTACCAGGCATCGGATGTGCTGGGTAGAGCTTGAAAAGGGCGTCAGCCTTGGAAAATTTCTGTGTAATCTAGTGTTCTGAAGAGGGAAGAAACAATTTAACCATTTTGCCACATACACCTGCCTCAGCTAATCAGAGAAAGCTTTGTATTCATTCAGAAAATACAAAGCTCCCTATGAATGGCTGAGCCACGCTCAGCCCGACTAGATTTTGGTCCAAGTGCGGGAAAGCAAGTTTCTATTCCACCGATAGCACCGCGCTATATACTGTATGTGAGCGAAAGGCTATATACAGTCCCCATGCAGCGCTGAGAGCCAACTCAGGTAATAGTAAAGTCATTTGTTTGGACCATCTTTGTTCAAACTTTTTAAACTTCATTAAAACCTGGAGACCACCTTTAAAGCCCAAAGGATACAATCCCTAAACCTTTAATCATAATGGTTGCAAAGCAGACCTTGGCAAAGCTGCAGGAATCAAAAAGAAAACTAATACAGGTTAGACAGAAAAAGTCTTGGACCCGATAGATGAGAAACTTTTAAAAAGTATTGCATGGTTCTGTGCACAACTCCACAAACATTGCTGACCATCTAGACTTGTGTAAATAATCCTACTTATGGGACTGAACTAATCCTGGGTACTCACATTTTTTCCTTTCTTGCCTTTGCAG
>NW_027507764.1:465372159-465447159 GCF_037356315.1 Lithobates pipiens
AAAGGAGAGTACATCAGCCTGAATCCTACATGAGTTATAGCCAACCAGCTTTGGAGCGCAAGTCTGCAGTTACCCCTATCAACAAGGATCTTGTGTTACCTACAGGGGGCGTCAGTGGGTCCAGAAAGGCTGCAGTTTTCCTCCATGGCCACATGGGGGAGTCAGCCTATGGAGACACCACACCAGTGAGACAACGCACTCAAGTGAAGGCTATGACATCAGCTGCAGGAACTGGTAAGACTGTTTCAGTTTATGATGCTGAACCCAGTGAAGTGGGAGAATGTCCAGTGGAGAGATCCGCAGTACAAATGGACATAGACTTTCTGCATTGTGCTACCCAGAGCAGTGGGGAGGCGCAGCGTAAAGCCCAACTAGACGCAGGGCTAAAGACTGAAAAGGACATGGGGACTCTGCATATGCCTGCTATGATCCAGCAGATGGCTGGTAAAATTGAGCTAGGGGTGACCAAAACAGTGCTGGTACCATGTTCCCTAGTGACAGCTGCTGCAGGGTTGCCCAGGGAAACTTCCAAGGAGCTTGCAGTGTTGGAGCAGAGAGTTTCCCAGGTCAGCTATGGAGCTGCCCAAATAGGCAAAAGTGCCCCTTTACAGAGAGCGGGTGCTGTGAAGAGTTGCTCAGAGGTTATGGTGGCTCATAGACAACCCACAAAAGCAGTAGCTATGTCAACACATAATGAGAATATTGATGGTCATGCTGACAATAGTGTTGGCCAATGTGATGTGATTGGTGATTATAATGCTGAAAAATGTGTTTCCTGTAATTTTACGACTGAGCCACACAGTGAGAGAGTGTGGGCGCAGCCCCACAACCCTATGTGTAGCCCAGTGGGCAAGGGGTTAATTCAGCCTGCAAAAGTTGAGGGTACAAAGCTGAATGTGTCTGTAGTGCCACCAGAAAAAGGTGTTCAAAATGGTGTGCTGCACCAAGCTTTAGGTGAAGCATCACCCCAATGCAACGTTGATAAAAGTGTGGTGTTACAAAATGATGTATATAGAAGTGAGGAATGTGCAGATAAAGCTAATGAATCCCAGGTTTCTGTGCGGCTTTCTACAGCAGGTGATGCAACGCTGTGGAACACCCATGGTGGAACCACAATGGACTGGGACAGCTGGGCAAAACAATTGCTAGCCATGCTGGGTAAGGCTAGCTTAAATAACAAGGGTGTGGACACAACTGCTATGCCAGACAGGGGGATCGCAGAGCCGCTGGTGGTTAAGGGCGTCCTGGTCCCTGCAAAGGTTGCTGCCCTCTCCTCTGAAGAAACAGTTCAGGGCACTGGCATCGCAGATGTGTTGTCCACAGCTCCACAGCTAAATGATATTGAGTATCAAAGTGATAGTGTGACTTGTAATGACCTGCAGAGGCTCACCAACACTGGTGCAGAAGGGATAAGTGTGAGACATGTGTCTGACAGCTCTCCAGGGGAGCAACAGGCCGTGATGAGTACCTCCAAGGAGGATGAGGTCTCTTCAAATGTCTCACCCTCTCAACCTGCAGTCGCTGAGCCCCTCCATGTCTTGGACAGGGTAAAAGACCCTAGAAAGTTCTGGTGTTTAGACATGGGATGTTTAGAGATGAGCGAAACCTTACTGGAAATGCTAGAGTTGGTAAAAATGAAATTGCTGTATACTTGGGTATCTCCACCGCAGTTGGACCAGGTGGTGCTGCGTAGCACCAATGGGTGGAGCCAGGTGGTACAGGCAGTGCTGGGAAACCATGACCAACAGTGGAATTGGTGGGACCAATGGTTAACCATTTGGCACAGGATCTCCAGATTCTCTGTGAGCGTACTTCTAGTTATTGATTGGTATGGAAGGCACGCGAGAGAACTGCTTGAGATATCAGAGGTCTCTCCATCTGGGGCGGTGACTAGAAAAATCTCTGCTGGTGTGGTCCGAGGTGCGGCGGAGCAGTGGTCAGTAGAGGTACAAGTTAAGGTGCCCGGAGACACTATGGGAGAAAGTGTTAATGTTGGTTGCCGTAACAATGTAATGTGTACACCTGGAAAAAATGGTTTATGCTTGGGTCAGGGTAGTTTGTTAGAACAGGTACCCATGGAGTGTCTGACAACGGGTGAGGTGGAGCTGTGCTATGGTCCCATCGGACGTAGTCCCTCCTCAGGTCTTCTTCTAACAAACACTGAATTGGAAAGCACTGATGATATGGAAAGCTGTGATCTGTTAAGAGTTCGTTCTGTAAACAATGATTTGGTTGCAGTGGGTACCAAGAAAAACTGTTTTGAACCTGAAATACCGATGGTGAAGGGTAAAATGGGTATTTGTAAGTTGAAAGGAGGGCTCAAGGAAGGCAGAGTTCCCCCAAGAAAAGTGAATAAGCCCAGGGACCCCAAAAGAAGAGGAAGGCTGAGTATAGGACAATATAGGAACCTGTTAAGATCCAGGGGGGAATGTTCCTGGAAGCGCACCCGGAAAAAGGGTTGGGCCTACGTGGCTGACAGCCAGCACAGAGGTGTCCCAACCATCATGATGGGTGCTGGTGTTCCTCCCTCCAGATCGAAACAAAGGGGGGGGATATGTGACAGAGTGAGGCTCTGTCCCTATGAAATTAGAGGTAAAGGAGACACAGAGTTTGCATATCTGCGGACTGCAGGACTACAGAGTGTAGAGTTTAAATGGAGAAAACTGCTCTGTCAGTTTTCTCCAGGTTTTGCTAGCTCCAGATGGGATTCTGTAGTTTGGAGATCCCTGAGAGTTATGGGTGGGATGGGATCTCCAACCCTGTGTCCGGGTCTTGAGGCTAGCGAGCAGGGTGTGTGCCCAGCTGCACACAGCCCATATAACGAGGGGATTTGTGTAGGATGGTGGTGTGTGAGCAGCTTGCTGCTTGAAGCTGTGCATGTCCAAAGCTGTGTGAAGGACTTGAAGCTGTGTGCGTCCAAGGAGCCGTGTGCTGTGTGTCGAAGGGTTTGAAGCTGTGTGCGTCCAAGCAGTTTGTTGGACGGGGCAAGTACCTATAGCAGCACTACTGCTGAAGAGTAGCCAGGTGGGCTAGCATTTTCGTTTGGATTCTGTTGTATTTAATTTAAGCTTGGACCCCTGCGTGGGATGACTGGATGGACTAATATTTTGTTTTCTTCTAATAAACGTGGGCTACCAGGCCCTTAACCATACACGCCTGACTGATGTGGACTAAAAAATGCATCTACCAATTGAGCTAAACACCCCAATGTCACAATATATATATATATATATATATATATATATATATATATATATATATATATATATATATATATTTTTTTTTTGGCACAGGGTTTCTTTCTATTTTTTACATTATGGCATAACCTACCTCAGGGCCTCTAAAAAGTAATAATGTAATAATTTATACTAGTAGCATTTCTTGAGAAAAAAGTGCTGGAAATTTTTTGACTAATATTTTCCAATTGATTTGTCATCAATTTTTTTTTTTAAATCAGCTGCACACATAACACCTACTATTGGAACAACAAATGTTTTCTAACCAGCTGAGTATGGCTGGGATGGGGGCGTGACCGGATGGTGATGGCGGCGGTGTGTGAGGAGTGAGTGTGAGAGAGATGTGTGCTCTCACTGCACGCTGACGGGAGCTGGTATCAGCTGCGCCTGTGACATCCCCGTTTGATCTCCCTAACGGAGAAGGCTCTGGCTCGGTGTGCTGGGGAGACCTGTGGTGCCCAGCAGTGGTTGCTGACGGTCGGGAGAGGCAGAGTGTGGCGGAGCGGTGGGATCTTTTGAGCACCGGCGGTGTGTGGAGGAGGGTGAACGGAGGGGAGATCTCTCAGCTCAGCCCCTGGAGGTGAAATCCCGTGAGATCCGCTCGAGAGAGGAGCCACATCACTGAGACTGGGGAGGAGGCACAGCCACTTCCAGGTAAAAGCCAGCTAAACCCAGCGAAGAAATTTAAAGGCATAGATATATTATATATTGTTATGCAGTGACTGTGGAGAGACGTTTTATTTCAATCCAGATCCCCCCCATCATTGCCCCGTTTGAGTTGATTTAAAGGAGAAATAAGAGGGGAGTTGTTGTGAACGCTGTATTATCCTTGGGGAAAGTGTTGCAGTAAGAAAGAAATATACAAATACATATACTGGAAAAAATAGCTCCTGCTGCTGCTTTCCCTTTAAGAAATTAGTTCAAATCAAATCCACTCATGTTTAAAGTTCTGGACCGACTGCGGAGTAGCTGAAGCCGACCTCTCCTCCCCTTTTTTTTTTTTTTTTTTTTTTTTTTTGCCTTGGCCTAGGGAAATTACCCCCCTTCAAAAAACGTTATTGTTTTTTTTTTTTTTTTTTTTTTTTCCCGGGGACACTTACGGATCTGAACGATGTCTGCAAGGAGGAGGGGGGAGGAGCATGCCAGGCAGGAAAATGTGGGGGCGCAATCTTTGAGATCCGCCAAAGAAAAAGATAAAGAAAAAGACCCCCAGTTCACTGCAACAACAGCTGGGATAGCTGCTGCGGCCAAGTTGGAAAAATATGCCCATGCTCATACTCCCGATAATACGCCAACCAAGGGGGGACAGGGGAGTCTAGTAAAACCTCCAACGGACAGAAAGAGTCAAGGGCAACTGTCACAAACAGGCGTAAAACAATTAAATAACAAAAACGCGGGTGCAATTGGAAGATCAGAGTCAGATCCCATGCTGGTACACCCAATAAATGGTGAAGAAGAGCCGACGCTGAAGGAGGTCCTTGGGGCTGTTAACGTTTGCAAACAATCATTATTGGAGCTATGCGATCAAACAAGAAGTATTAAAGAAGAGCTGGCCTTTATACGGCAGGAACTTCAGTTAACGGTTGACAGATTAACAGCAGCAGAAGGTAGAATTTCTCAGATTGAAGATGAGGTGTATCCATTAAATCAAGAGGTCAAAGATTTAAAAATACAGATGGGCAAACATGAAGGGAAACTGGATGAATTGGAAAACAGACTCCGCAGGGACAATATAAGACTGGTAGGCCTCCCCGAGAAGTGTGAAGGCTCTGACACAGCTGAGTTTCTGGAAAAATGGCTTGTTGAAGTGTTTGGCAGAGAGTCTTTCTCCCAACAATTTGCTATTGAAAGGGCACATAGAGTTCCGCCTAGAATTATGCATCGGGGGGGTCAGCCTAGATCTGTACTAATCAAATTTTTGAACTTCCGGGATAAGGTTGTTTTGCTTCGGAGGGCCAGGGAGATGGGGAGTGTCAGCTACAAGGGCGCTAAAATCTCGTTTTACTCTGACTTTTCCCCTGATTTGCAGAAGCGCAGAGCGGAGTTTATAGAAGTCAAGCGTAGACTCCAGAAATTGGACATTACATATGCTCTGCTCTATCCGTCAAGGTTACGGGTAGTAGCATTGGGAGAGACTTTATTTTTTGATACGCCTGCAAGGGTAGAAGCATGGATGCAGGAGAAGGGAGATCAGTTATTGAAGAAATGATGTGTTTTTCTTTTTTATATATGCATGTGTATGACCCCCTTTTCACTTCATTTATCCTTTCTTTTTCTTTTGTTTTTTTTTGTTTTTTTTTCTCCTTTCCCCTCCCTCTTTTATCGGGAGAGGGGAAGATTAGCGAAGGGGGGATGTAATGGGTGCACTGTAAATGAAGTAAGGGTAGATGACACACTAAAGTCAGGGTGCAGAGAATGGCACACAATATAGTAAGAATTTATGCTTGAGGAAGGGGAGGGTCAAAAGGGGGGGTTGTTGAGTATTGGGGGGGAGTGGGAGGTGGGTGGGGATGGAAGCATGAGAGAAGGAGTGGGGAGGGGGGAGCATGAGGGTATGTGTGGGAGTGTAGTGGTCACGGTAAAAACCCCTAGGGGTAACCTAGATAGGTATGGAGAGGGTAGGGGGGAGGGAACAGGGAAGATGGAAGCATACAAAATTCAGGAAAAGGAAATAGGTAATATTAGCACAGTCATAGATGTTAATTTAAAAGTAATGAGTAAATACGGGGTAATGGTGTGTGTAGATAGAAGGTTTGGATCTCACGCTCACAAGAGGAGACTGAGAAGGGTTGACACTAGGGAGTATAAAAGATGGTATAGCTTTATTAAAGTACTCACTAAGTGGGATTGCACTTTTCTTTTTACATCCCCCCATTGCATTCGCCTCTTCGGCATGAACTATAGAGGGAGAAGCAGGGATTATTTCTGCTCAACGTCAGGGAATTCAAGCAATTTAAATGTTAATTTTGAGCCTTCAGGTTTTACTCTTTTCTCGCTCTTCTTTTTTCTTTTTCCACACTTCCTAGAGTTATGCAGTCCAGAGTTTTGAATATTGGCTCTTGGAATGTCCGAGGGCTGGGAGCCTCTGTAAAAAGAGCAGTAGTGTTCGACACCTTGGAAAAGTGTGGAGTAGGATTGATCTGCCTACAGGAGACACACCTAAGTAAAGAAACTATATTAAAAACTCAGAGTAGGAAATTTCAAGTCCAGTACCATTCAGTCCACACCTCTTACTCGAGGGGAGTGGCCGTGTTGGTAAGGAGAGAGGTGGCGTTCTCCTGTCGGCAGATCAATATAGATAAAGAAGGGCGGTTTATCTTTTTACACTGTGTAATTGAAAATCAGGAGTATGTTTTTGCAAATGTTTACATTCCTCCCCCATTTAAAATGGAAGTTTTATATTATTTGATGGAATTTATAGCGGACAAATCGGGGATTCCTGTTATAGTAATGGGAGACTTTAATGAGGTTATAAATAAAAGCCAGGATAGGTTTCCACCAGGAATATATATGCAAACGGAGGCTGAGACTCGGCTGTCTCGATTTTTGCTGGAGGGGGGCCTGTCTGATATATGGAGAAAGCGTAACCCGGACCAGTTACAATATTCATGTTTCTCAAGCTCATACTCCTCACTCTCAAGGATAGATTTAGTCCTTGGGAGTGAGGAGGCAAGCCGTGTAGTAAAGGAAATAGTTTATCAACCTAGAGGGGTGTCAGATCACTCGCTAGTGACAGTTTCGGTAAATCTAGGAGGGATAAAGCCCCCAAGAGTATGGAATATGAATCCAGTGTGGTTTGAGTTAATTGGGGACCCCGAGAGGGTGCTGTTTAGTGTGGCAGAGTTTGTGGAGTTTAACAGCGGGTCTGCAGAGATTGGAGTAATATGGGATGCATTGAAGGCCTATCTTAGGGGTATTCTTATCCAACAGGTAGCGAATGTTAAGAAAACATCTAATGAATGGGAGGATAGGGTTGAAAGGGATCTAGTAATAGCAGAGAGAGCCTATATAGAAAACCCCACCCCAGAGAAAAAAAAAACATGGTTAGAGAAACAACGGGAACACAAGGCAGTGGTTATTAGGAAAATAGAGAATAAAAAACTGTTCCAGAAACAAGTGGAATATGGGGAAGGGGAAAAAGTAGGAAAGATGTTGGCACAGATTGTAAGAAGTAACTCCTCGCCATCCACTGTCCCAGTAATAAGGACTGAGAAAGGAGAAATATCAGCACAGAGCTCAGTGATTACTGATACCTTTAGGGTATTCTATGCCAAACTGTATTCTTCACGGGGGACAGAGGTTGGCGAGGATATGGATAGGTTCTTTTCGAATATCAAAATGCCTTCCCTAACAAAGGAGGAGAATGAGATAATGGAAGCCCCATTAACAATTGAGGAAATCCAGTGCGCAGTAGCAGCAATGGCCAATAAGAAATCCTCAGGGCCAGATGGTCTTCCTTTGGAAACCTATAAATATTACAGTAAAATATTGCTTCCAGAGCTCCTGAAAGTATTTAACTGGGCAAAAAAAGAGGGGAGATTGCCAACTTCAATGACTGAGGCAACAATAATAGTCTTACACAAGGAGGGGAAGGACCCATTGGAAACACAGTCCTATCGACCCATTTCCCTTCTCTGTGCGGATGCTAAAATATTAGCCAAAGTATTAGCCATTAGATTGAATAAAATTATTTCCAGGCTGATACATCCCGACCAAACAGGTTTCATCCCGGGCAGAACTACAAGCACAAATATAAGAAGACTATATCTTAATATGCAGGTACCTATAGAGAATGATGGCAATAAGGCAATAATGGCTTTAGATGTAATCAAAGCCTTCGATAGTTTAGAATGGCCCTATATCTGGCGGGTACTGAGGGAATTTGGGTTTGGCCCTAATCTTATTGCATGGGTAAAAACTCTGTATAACGGCCCTAGTGCTAGAATTAGGGTCAATAATGAATATTCAGATAGGATTTTTCTAGAGAGGGGGACAAGACAGGGGTGCCCTTTGTCACCCCTGATCTTCGCCCTAGCAATAGAACCATTAGCTATTGCAATTAGATCCAGTAGGAATATGGTCGGTTTTCAAAGGAGGACGAGGGAAGAGAGGATAGCGCTATATGCGGACGATATTCTCCTCTTTCTGGGGGACACAGAGCAGTCCCTCAGACAAGGGATGAAACTTATTTCAGATTTCGGGAGGTTCTCTGGCCTGGAGATAAACTGGGAAAAATCAGTTCTTATGCCATTGGATAAAAGTAGGGCCCAAAGCCCAGGGACAGGCGCGCAGCTGGAAGTTGTGGAGCGCATGAAATACCTGGGGATACACATACAAAAAGATCCTAATAAATATATAAATGATAATTTGGTTCCATTAATAGCTAAATTCAAGAAGAAAATCGAAATCTGGAAAAGACTCCCATTATCGAATGCAGGGAGATGTAACTTGATTAAAATGGTATGGATGCCTCAGTTGTTGTATGTGTTACATAACTCCCCGATTTGGGTAGACATAATGTGGTTTAGGAAAATAGAGGTACTATTCCGAGAACTTATATGGAAAGGGGGAGTATCCAGGATAGCTCTACAAACCTTGCAATTACCTACAAGAAAAGGTGGAATGGCAGTTCCACATCCAAGGAGCTATTTTTTAGCTGCGCAATTACAACACCTGGACATGAGCGAGGAGATGGGTGGAGGAATTAATAAGGCCTTAATATTAACGGAGACACCCCATAAGAATATGGTAGAAGCTCTGGAGGCAAATTCATTTCCCAAAAAAAAAATACCCACAATAAAACTAGTAGTAAAGGTGTGGAAGGCAGTTAAGGCGATTAAAGGCCTGGGAGGCTTAACTCAGTACACCCCATTGTGGGACAACCGAAACCTGCAGGAAATGGAAGAAATAGGGGTATATAAAGATTGGGAAGTTAAAGGGATAGATAGGTTGGCCCAGTTATATACAGGGAAAATATTAAAAACATTTAGTGCTTTAAGATCAGAGTTTGATATACCCAAACAATCATTTTATAAATACCTTCAAATCAGACACGCCCTAGGGAAACAATTTAATAGGCAAGGTCCTGTGTGGAATAGCTCCCCTATTTTTACCAGATTAAAGGCCCCAGTGAGGACAAAAGGATTTATAGCGGATGTATATCCAGTCATATGTGAAGGAAGTATAGGAAGCCCAGAAGGGTTTAAATGCAGAAGGAAATGGGAGGAGGAGTTGGGAACATTCACGGATGAACAGTGGAGGAAAATATTGGAGGATGGTTACTCAATCTCAGTTTCGCCCGCCCAGAAGATGTCACACTTAATGCTGCTGCATAGGGCCTATTATACACCAAAAAGACTGTTCAGTTTTGGACGTAGAGCAGATGATAGGTGCCCTAGATGTCAAGAGTCTGGAGACCTAGCTCACATGTTCTGGCGATGCCCAAAATTGTTTCGTTACTGGTCAGAGATTGTTATCACCTTGAATGAAACATTTGGAGTAACGATCAGAGGGGATCCAAGGATATGTGTGCTGGGCCTGGGTGAAGCAATAGGGAGATCGCGACATACCAATAAAGCAATACTGAGATGTTTGTTTCAGGCGAGAAGATTGTTAGCTCAAAGGTGGCAAGCAAAAAATGCTCCTTCAGTAGTGGACTGGCAGACAGCAACTATGGAGACAATATGGAAAGAGAGGGTGATATATTTGAGAAGAGGAAATTTTAAAGAATTTAAAAAGATGTGGAAACCCTGGCTGGATAGAATGAGATACCCAGAATGAGGTATGGGAGAGGTGAAAGCTGGGTAGAGAGAGAGGAAGTAGGAGGGGAAGGAGGATTATATGAGCAAGGAGCGAAAAGAGGGGTTAGATAGAAGAAATATTGACACATCATGGATAGGAATGTTTTCTAAAGGTTTTTCTATTACTCACTAAAGTATTACTGTATTTGTAAAGGTGAAATAAGTGCTACACATGCTATAGAGAATGCTTTTTTTGCTTTTATTATGTAAAAGTATGTTGAAAATGAATAAAGATTATGAAATTAAAAAAAAAAAAAACAAATGTTTTCTAAAGATTGTTAGGTTTCACACATGATCATTTCCATGTCCAGCATTTCTGTAAAGTTTGCCCCTTGTTTTTTTATTTCAATATTATTCAAACTGGACACAAAATTGTTCTGTCAAGAACATGGCCATCGTAAGAAAGAGATAAAAATGAAGGAAGATGATGGGTATAGTACTTTTAAGTGGAAATAAAAAACAAAAATGAGGCTTATTCTTTGTCAAAGGTACAGTTTGATAAAGCCGAGATAACAAATATGTAGTCTTTGAGCAACAGCAGAGATGGGCATGCAGCGTGGTGCTGCTGTTGTTCCTAACACCCATTTCATCTACTATTGTATGACAAGCCAGAAGTAGCCAGCCTTTTGCTGTCTACTAATCTTATGCTTAAATATAATATTTTTTTGCACTGAATACTTCCACTTACACCTCTGTATAACTATCTATGATATTGTTACACAGTAGTTGCAGAACACCAGAATGACATGCACTGAGCCTTTTTCCACTTGGCGTGGTTTCAGTGTGATAAATTCTGGAAAAACTTGAGTGAGAAGAAGCTGTCACATAACAAACGAATAGAAAATTATTTATTTGCAGTTAACTGAGGCCAAGGGCTTATCAAGAAGTTTATGCTGGCTTGGAAACATAGCATATCAGTATATACAATTTACTGCTTCGAAAAAACGGTACTAATCCTTGCTTTTGCATTACAAGATGGGAAGTGCCACTTGTCAAATCATTAAGGGAAAAGCACTTATAAAATATTTAGCAACTGTGAAATCATGGCATAGAGTGTTAAAGCAAACACGTTATCTTCCATTGCTTCGGTCTATTTTGTATCTACACACAAAACCCAAAATTTAATTCATTGCATCTTACCAGTCTTTAGAAGTTTGTGCTGAACAACTTTCCCATTTTTCATTTTTTTCCCTTTCTTTTCATCTTCTTACGAGTACCACACATCCTGTCCTAGGGTGACACTGTTCACTCTCTCTACTGTACCTATGGAGTAGCCTAATTGTTATTGTAGGCTACTGTACATTTGTTCAATTCTGTGTATTTATGCCACGATCACTTAAGTGCTCCTGCTCCACATTCCAGCACCCTGCCATAGCTGACCACAATCAGTAGAAACCACAGAGAAGAGAGACACAATTCATTGCACAAGGCTTTGCCTCAGAGATCAGGAACTTTCTCCATAGCTGGGTGTCAGGTGTGATTTGGATGTCTGTGTGATCAGACTGTACTAAAGAGCACAACCAATGCTTGTAAGGGAGGGAAATCACAGCAACTTCTATCACTATCTGAGGACTTAAACTGAATCAGAGCATGGCCCGAGACCCAGAAGAGTACACTCCAGATCTGGTGTCAAAAAAAAAAAATGTAACGCTGCGCTAAAGCGTGCTATACCGTGCAAGCCTGTATACTGGACTACCAATTTATATACCTACAGACCCATACGTTAAATACAGTAAACAAATAATCAAATGACAATCATTAAATACAAATAATACCTTCTGTAAATGAATTAAATTGTGAATAATAAATCACTTCTATTGTGATTATATGATTCACTGGGGGCATCCACAGTCCCCCTCGGCCATAAAAAGTGCCTCTATAGATGAATAGGTGCAAACGAACAATGTGAATAGAAAATATAAACCAAACATGATAAAGCCATAATGATCATAAAAGCATGCAAAAAAGGTTCTTATACAAATAGTTTACAAACCTAAATTCCCCAAAAAGTGCTTCAGTGCTGCAAATCTTGGTGTGAATGATCTTATTGTGAATGTCTTATAACAATCCAATAAAACAGTTCAAAAAAAGTGCTTGTGCATGAAATCCAGTTATCTTGTCATGCTCTCTTCATGCTGCTGATCATGCCTAAGTGCAATCCAGTGAACCCCCTTAGTAGTGTGCGCTCACCTTAGAGCATGTGACTCAGCATATGCTCAGTCTAAACACGCTTATGAACTACCGCAGGGTTCTGTGCCGGGTGCTGGATCCCTGGTGCACATTGCAATCTCCCGAGGGAATATGAGAAAAAAAACTTGATAGTGCACCGCTCTATATAAAATGTAAGAATGGTATGTGTCACATCCCAGGCAGTCAGACAACCTCTCGTTCCGTCCTAGGCCCCTCCAGTGTGATAAAATTGGGACTTTTATAGCAAGTTCAGATTGTCTTTATATACTGTTTCTAGGTAAATGAAGTTCAGTTTTGTTAGCCAGAACACTGCAGATGTTTAACCATATCTCTCAGAGTAACATTATTGTCTTATTGATTGTTTGTATAAGTACACATGCTAATCCTGTGTGATTTAATAAATATGGTGGACTGTTATCAGTTATATTATAGCTCTATATCTCACTGCAATCACAGGCTACAGAAAAGTTTGTTTCTGCCAGAGTTTTTCTTTAAGTCACAGTTACAGCAAAATTACTTGGATAAAAAAATAACATGGTACTGAGTTATAATGTCTGTGTTGTGACATTTTGCTGTAGGGCAAAGCCCATAAAACGTTGATTTACGTGTGAAATGTGGGGAAGAGCTTTCAAAAAAGCAACTGACTCTGCTGAAGTATAAAAAAGCTTAGAAAACTCAGACATTAACATACACATGCATTTGATATAAATTGTATAAGATAGAATGATGTCTCCTGCCTTGTGCACAATCGAGTATAGGAGAAGGCCCCTTAAGCTATAATTATTTCTCCCAGGATAATAGTCGTCATACACCATTACCTCTAACATACTCACTTGTATTTTTTCCTAACATGATGCAACTGGTTTTCAAGGAAAAGTGTGTTTGTGGGGTTTGGGGGTGGGGGGTCTTTGAGTTACCCTTTTACAAGCAGAAAAATACAGCCTTTCACTGCCCTATATAACAGACCACTATTCCAGCCTGACTGTGGTGGAAGAAGGGAGTTGACACTTATATCTGAGTTTTAGGTATCTTATTATGAGTAATTCTGTAATAGTACGTTTTTTCTTTAACTGCAGCAGGATTCCAGGATGCTTTGCTTTCCACTCACCACAGTACAGAAATGGTAGCCCCTATTTTATATACTACACTGATAAATTTCAAAATAAATCCTAATTCAGAATTTTAAATTGGAGAGACAGCAGATATTTATTATCATTACAAAATATTAAATATGTTTAGCTATGTAGAATTCAGAAAATCCCTTCTTCTCCCAACATACACCTCCAGTCATTGGTCAAGTTTCCAATAGTCATGGAGCCATGGTGCTAACTCACCTTTGCTTTGTCAATTGGAAACAAAGACAACTTTGTCCAACCTGCTTTCCTTTTTTAAGACGTTATCCTTGTAATGTCACGTACAAACGACCAGACTTTCCGGCAGAAAAGGTCAGATGGAATCATTCTGTCGGATATTACGATTGTGTGTGGGCTTCATCGGACTTTTTTCTTCAAAAATTCAGACGGACCTAGAAATAGAACATGTTTCAAATCTGTCCAACGGAATGAATTTCTATTGGGAAAACTGTTCGTCTGTATGCTGGTCCGATGGACCAAAGAAACGACGCAAGAGGGCTACTGGCTATTGAACGTCCTTTTCTAGTCCCGCCGTATATCATCACTTTCAAAACGAACGGACTCTGGTCCGTTCATGTGTGGGCAAGTCCGTTCGGTCAGGACTGCGTCAGAACTCTGTCGGGAAGACCGTCGGACCTGTTTTGCCGGAAAGTCCAGTCGTGTGTACGCGGCATAAGATTCTCTATGGTGTTTGTGTGTAACAATTTAGGTATCAATAGACATTAGACCCCCTTTTTCAATAACTGCAGTGTTGAAGATGTGACAGGCAAACCACTTTGGAAAGATTTACCAATACCATGTAAGGCATAGGATATGGGTTGAAGGTTAGTTTTAAGGATGGGTTGAAAGTTAAGTGTTGGGGGAAGGTTACGTGTTAAGGATTTCAGGGTTAAATGAAGGGTTGTGTTTAAGGGTATTGGGATAAATTTAGTGTTAAAGGTTCATTTCAAAGGATAGTTTAAAGAATAAGGTAGATTAAGGAAAATATAGGATGTTAGTGTTAGGTTAACTAGGTGATTAATGATTAAAATTTGCTGTGTGAGTGGCCCTGTTACCACCCTCCCACACTATATCCTAGGTTAAAAAAAATCAAAGGAACCAGTGGTTCTGGTATTCTGGCAACCAATGGTGTTGCCTGCAGGATACAATAGCTCAGATGGAGAATAATCCCTTCTACTACACCTAAACCGCAGGCAGAAAAAAATATATCTGACCATAGGCGTGCACAGCCTACTGCATTTAGGTGTGCCCCCCCCCCCCCCCCAAAAAAAAAAAATATTTATATTACATCAATACATACATATACAGGCACACACACAAACAGAGAAGGAAAGAAAAAGAAAGAAAGAAAGATGAAAGGCAGGAGAGAGAAGGGAGGGAGGGGGGAGACTTCACTCACAGTGGATGGGTGGATCATCAGGCTCCATCTTTCCTCTTCTGGCTGTTGGGCTTTAAACTTACCGTCCACACATCTCCTTCTCTGAAACACAACACTGCCAGGGAGTGTGGGAAGGCCCACACAGGAGGAGAGGGCCGGAGGAGGGGCAGAGCCAGATCTATCTTTCCTCTCCCATCTGCGTGTGGGGAGGTAGGAACTGTCAGTATTGGCTCTGGGCTGTGAGAGAGAGGCAGTCTTAGCTCAGAGCCCTGCAGCCACTGGGGAACCACAGCCCAGCCTCTTGCTATCCCCCCCCCCAGAGTGGCATCAGAGCGGTGGTATGGAGGGGGCAGGACAGAGGCAGATGATGAAGCTGAGCAGGCAAAGCACTTCTTCATACTGGCAATAGACAACAGCTCCTACTGCTGCAGGGAAAACGGGGGGGGGGGGGGGGGTAGTTTCAGGATCTGACAGCACACACATCTAATGGCCAGGGCAGGGACTGTGACACAGGCTGGGACAAAGCTGGCATGGCCAGTTTTCAGTTGAGAAGTATGCTAATGCACTCCGGCTGATTAGGGTATGCCTTGGCGGAAGGAGGAGCAGGGGAGTGGCTTTCCACTGCAGTCATTCTAGTATCTAATTGTGTCACAGCCACAGTCAGAAGCACGAAGTGGCTCCATAGAACTCTGAAATGGGGTAGAGCCACCCTAAAGTAGGAACTGGTAGAGAATCCTTTTTATCATTTGGAATGCAAAGGAACTACATGCTTTGAAAAAAAAAGCACAATAAACCTTGAATGTGCTGTGTGTTATTTTCAATTTCAACCATGAAACAAGGTACTTTGACCTGTACATACACTGTTGGAGCCATATTTCAGTAACAATTCAATCCTCATATGTCTGCCAATTGTGTTAGGGTATCCACTCCTCACACTACAGTTACATGAATTTTTCTTTTATGAGAACACATAAACTCATCACTAATAAAAATACCTGTACAGTTACAAGCTGTCACTGAATACTTGGTCGCTTGTAAAGGCTAGTGCTACATTTTCAGTTGGGCGGCTCTAGGCTTTGTGAGGCCTTAGGCAAAACTTACACATGAGGCCTCCATCACGGCATAATGGGAAAAAAAATTCAAGCAATAAAAATGGCTGCAAAAAGATGCACAGATCTAGCACACAGTTAATCAGCACCACTTCCAGAGTACCCTCCTCACACACCAGACATATGCAGCCAATAAAACATCTGGTACCCAGCAAGGTGGCAACCCTTCTAAGAATTTCCTGTGTCTTGGGAGAATGGGGAGGGTATGTCACTGAATCATTCCTCATCCACAGAGGAAGTCGAGGGGGGATCCCAGCACAGTGCAGGGGGAGAGAGAGAGGGGGGGAGGGAGAGAGGGGGAGAGGGAAAGAGGGGGATAGAGAAAGAGGTGGAGAGAGAGGGGGGGAAAAGAGAGAGGGAGGGAGAGAAAGAGATTGTGAGCGAGAGGGGGGAGAGTGGGTGAGAGAGAGTGAGCGAAAGGGGAGAGAGAGAGAGTGAGTGAGAGAGGGTGAGTGAGAGAGGGTGAGTGAGAGAGGGTGAGTGAGAGAGGGTGAGTGAGAGAGGGTGAGTGAGAGAGGGTGAGTGAGAGAGGGTGAGAGAGAGAGGGTGAGAGAGAAGGTGAGGGGGAGGGAGAGAGGGGGTGAGCAAGAGGGGAGAGTGAGGGTGAGTGAGAGGGGTTGAGAGAGAGAGGTTGAGCGAGAGGGGGAGAGAGCGGTGGCGAGAGAGGGAGGGAGGAGAGAGGGTAAGAGGGAGGGAGTGGTGGATTGGGGGGAGTGGTGGGAAGGGGTAAGAGAGAGCAGTGTGGTGAGAGAGAAAGAAACGGGGTGACAGAGAGGAGGGTAACGGGGGGGGGTGAGAGGGGGAGGTGAGAAAGACAGGGGGTGAGGGAGAGAGAGAGAGAAGGGTTGTGGAAGAGAGAGGCGGTGAGAGAGATGGGGGTGAGAGAAAGGAGGGTGACAGGGAGGGGAGAAAGAGGAGGGAATGATAGAGAGGGAGAGAGAGGGGTAGGTGGAGAGAGGAAGGGGGGAGGGAGAGAGAGGGGAAGTGAAGAGAAGCAGGTGGAGAGAGGGAGAGAGGGGGAGGGAGATAGAGGGAGTGAGGGGGGAGAGAGAGGGGTGGTGGGGTAAGAGAAAGAAGGGGGTGAGAGAGAGGGGAAAGTGAGAAAGAGGGGGGTGAGGGAAAGGGAGGTGAGAGAGATCCCTAGCCCTGTCTACAGCCCTTCCTGTGCCCCATGTCCCAGTCTGTGAGAACAGGGAGGAGCTGGAGAGTGCTGGGGGGGGGTGGGGGCCGCAGAGTGTTGGGGGCAGAGAGCACTGGGAAAGGTGGAGGGTGGGGGCTGGAGAGCAGGCACTGGGGGGGGGGCTTGAGAGCAGGAGGGCAGAAACAATTGGAGGGGGAGTGCTGGAAAGCACTGGGGAGGAGCCAGGGAGCAGGAGGGGCGGAGCCCGGGAGTACAAGGAGGGGCTGGAGAGCAGGAGGGACAGAGCCCAGGAATAGTGATGGACGAACTTCCGACGGGACGTTTCGCGAACGCGAAACGCGAACGGACACAAACGTTCGCGAAAACGACCGTTCGCCGCGGGCTCCATTGACTTCAATGGGAGGCGAATTTCGCAAACCTTTAGGTCGAATTTGCGGCCACGGGGTAATTATTAGGGGGTAGCACGTAGTCCCACCACCTGGACAATAGCATAATACATGTATGAGGTGAATTTGGGATCGATAACTACAAGCATTTTTTTTTTATTTGGGAAATTGTTCTGACAATTCAGGACTATGGAGCTAATGAAGGCAATGGAGGAGAGGGAAGGTCAGGGACCAGGGTAGGCAAACAAGAGGGTGCAGGAGATACAGAGCACTGACAGCAGCACCGTAATACAGAGCACTGACATCAGCACCGTGACATACAGCGCTGACAGCAGCTCCGTGACATACAGCGCTGACAGCAGCTCCGTGACATACAGCGCTGACAGCAGCTCCGTGACATACAGCGCTGACAGCAGCTCCGTGACATACAGCGCTGACAGCAGCTCCGTGACATACAGCGCTGACAGCAGCACCGTGACATACAGCGCTGACAGCAGCTCCGTGACATACAGCGCTGACAGCAGCTCCGTGACATACAGCGCTGACAGCAGCTCCGTGACATACAGCACTGACAGCAGCTCCGTGACATACAGCGCTGACAGCAGCTCCGTGACATACAGCGCTGACAGCAGCACCGTGACATACAGCGCTGACAGCAGCTCCGTGACATACAGCGCTGACAGCAGCTCCGTGACATACAGCGCTGACAGCAGCTCCGTGACATACAGCACTGACAGCAGCTCCGTGACATACAGCGCTGACAGCAGCTCCGTGACATACAGCGCTGACAGCAGCACCGTGACATACAGCGCTGACAGCAGCTCCGTGACATACAGCGCTGACAGCAGCTCCGTGACATACAGCGCTGACAGCAGCTCCGTGACATACAGCGCTGACAGCAGCTCCGTGACATACAGCGCTGACAGCAGCTCCGTGACATACAGCGCTGACAGCAGCTCCGTGACATACAGCGCTGACAGCAGCTCCGTGACATACAGCGCTGACAGCAGCACCGTAAGCAGCCCCAGGAGGAAGTCAGCACAGCACAGGGATGGTGTGATCCCCTCATAATAAGAACCCCCAGGAGGAAGTCAGCACAGCACAGGGATGGTGGGAGCCCCTCATAATAAGAACCCCCAGGAGGAAGTCAGCACAGCACAGGGATGGTGGGAGCCCCTCATAATAAGAACACCCAGGAGGAAGTCAGCACAGCACAGGGATGGTGGGAACCCCTCATAATAAGCAGCCCCAGTAGAAATATGACACCGCTCAACCTCTTCAAAGAGGAGGGTAGGGGCATATAGTACGGTGTGCTTTTTTGGGTCAGGGAAGTGAGCCAAATGAATTAAGAAGGTCTGTGTGCTTGATTCCAAAAATTGTTTATAGACATATACATGGTCTACTGATCACATGTGTTGAATTCCTCCGAGATCCATGCCTCATTCATTTTTAGAAATGTGAGGTAGTTAACACTGTCGTGAGCTAGGCGAGTACGCTTATCGGTCACAATCCCCCCTGCTGCGCTGAACGTCCTTTCGGACAGGACACTGGATGAGGGGCAAGCCAACAGTTCGATTGCAAATTGGGCAAGCTCTGGCCAGAGGTCAAGCCTGCCCACCCAGTAGTCTAGGGGTTCATCACTCCTCAGAGCGTCCACATCGGCCGTTAACCCAATGTAGTCGGACACCTGACGGTCTAGGCGTTCCCTGATGCTGGATCCGGATGACACCTGTCGATGGGTCGGCTGAAAGAATGACCTCATATCCGAAGTCACCAACACATCTTCAAACCGGCCTCTTCTTGCAGGCGCTGTTGGATTGGTACCCGCAAATCCTTCTCTGGGAGTGGGAATTGCTCCTCTGCCAGCGCACGCAAAAGCAGAATGCAGCATTTCTCGAAGCAAGGCCTGGAAGTGCTGCATTCTGACAGCCCTCTGCGACGGCGGTAACATTTCCGCCATTTTGTGTTTGTACCGGGGATCTAAGTACGTTGCCACCCAGTACTGGTCCTTGACCCTCATGCTTTTTATACGGGGGTCCCTATTAAAACACTGGAGCATGAAGGCCCCCATTTGCACTCAAGCGGAAGGTATGTGGTGGTGGTGGTGTTGTTGGTGGTAGTGTCTTTGGGGGTGCACATAGCAGAGAGTGAAGAAGAGGGTGCAGATCGAGAGGATGAGGAGGGTGCAGAAGAATAAGGCTGAGTGAGCCACTCAACCAAGTCTGGTGCGTCCTTTAAAGTAATTGAACGCACCTTCTGCAACTTCCCACTTTGGCTCAAGGCTGTTGCTCCTGCCCTACCCCTACCACCCCTGCGGAAGGGCCTGCCTCTTCCTCTGCCTGTCATTTTTTAAATCACCCTGTGACAAAACTCTTAGTCCCTATACCGCTGAAGGACTGCTGCAGTATAGGGCAGCGGTCAGCAGTAGTGCACGTCAACCCTATGTATTGTGGACCGATAGCGGTCCTTACAGAACAGCAGACTGTACTGCACTCAGGCCTATGTACCGTAGCACCCTATACCAAGTTACCAGTCCTTATAAAAACTTTTGTGGACCAAGCAGGTTGTGTGTTAGTGATTAGCAGACTGTACGTCAGTCCCTATACCAATGAAGGACTGCTGCAGTATAGGGCAGCGGTCAGCAGTAGTGCACGGCAACCCTATGTATTGTGGACCGATAGCGGTCCTTACAGAACAGCAGACTGTACTGCACTCAGGCCTATGTACCGTAGCACCCTATACCAAGTTACCAGTCCTTATAAGAACTTTTGTGGACCAAGCAGGTTGTGTGTTAGTGATTAGCAGACTGTACGTCAGTCCCTATACCAATGAAGGACTGCTGCAGTATAGGGCAGCGGTCAGCAGTAGTGCACGTCAACCCTATGTATTGTGGACCGATAGCGGTCCTTACAGAACAGCAGACTGTACTGCACTCAGGCCTATGTACCGTAGCACCCTATACCAAGTTACCAGTCCTTATAAAAACTTTTGTGGACCAAGCAGGTTGTGTGTTAGTGATTAGCAGACTGTACGTCAGTCCCTATACCAATGAAGGACTGCTGCAGTATAGGGCAGCGGTCAGCAGTAGTGCACGGCAACCCTATGTATTGTGGACCGATAGCGGTCCTTACAGAACAGCAGACTGTAACGCACTCAGGCCTATGTACCGTAGCACCCTATACCAAGTTACCAGTCCTTATAAGAACTTTTGTGGACCAAGCAGGTTGTGTGTTAGTGATTAGCAGACTGTACGTCAGTCCCTATACCAATGAAGGACTGCTGCAGTATAGGGCAGCGGTCAGCAGTAGTGCACGGCAACCCTATGTATTGTGGACCGATAGCGGTCCTTACAGAACAGCAGACTGTACTGCACTCAGGCCTATGTACCGTAGCACCCTATACCAAGTTACCAGTCCTTATAAGAACTTTTGTGGACCAAGCAGGTTGTGTGTTAGTGTTTAGCAGACTGTGCGTCAGTCCCTATACCGCTGAAGGACTGCTGCAGTATAGGGCAGCGGTCAGCAGTAGTGCACGGCAACCCTATGTATTGTGGACCGATAGCGGTCCTTACAGAACAGCAGACTGTAACGCACTCAGGCCTATGTACCGTAGCACCCTATACCAAGTTACCAGTCCTTATAAGAACTTTTGTGGACCAAGCAGGTTGTGTGTTAGTGATTAGCAGACTGTACGTCAGTCCCTATACCAATGAAGGACTGCTGCAGTATAGGGCAGCGGTCAGCAGTAGTGCACGGCAACCCTATGTATTGTGGACCGATAGCGGTCCTTACAGAACAGCAGACTGTAACGCACTCAGGCCTATGTACCGTAGCACCCTATACCAAGTTACCAGTCCTTATAAGAACTTTTGTGGACCAAGCAGGTTGTGTGTTAGTGATTAGCAGACTGTACGTCAGTCCCTATACCAATGAAGGACTGCTGCAGTATAGGGCAGCGGTCAGCAGTAGTGCACGGCAACCCTATGTATTGTGGACCGATAGCGGTCCTTACAGAACAGCAGACTGTACTGCACTCAGGCCTATGTACCGTAGCACCCTATACCAAGTTACCAGTCCTTATAAGAACTTTTGTGGACCAAGCAGGTTGTGTGTTAGTGTTTAGCAGACTGTGCGTCAGTCCCTATACCGCTGAAGGACTGCTGCAGTATAGGGCAGCGGTCAGCAGTAGTGCACGGCAACCCTATGTATTGTGGACCGATAGCGGTCCTTACAGAACAGCAGACTGTAACGCACTCAGGCCTATGTACCGTAGCACCCTATACCAAGTTACCAGTCCTTATAAGAACTTTTGTGGACCAAGCAGGTTGTGTGTTAGTGATTAGCAGACTGTACGTCAGTCCCTATACCAATGAAGGACTGCTGCAGTATAGGGCAGCGGTCAGCAGTAGTGCACGGCAACCCTATGTATTGTGGACCGATAGCGGTCCTTACAGAACAGCAGACTGTACTGCACTCAGGCCTATGTACCGTAGCACCCTATACCAAGTTACCAGTCCTTATAAGAACTTTTGTGGACCAAGCAGGTTGTGTGTTAGTGATTAGCAGACTGTACGTCAGTCCCTATACCAATGAAGGACTGCTGCAGTATAGGGCAGCGGTCAGCAGTAGTGCACGTCAACCCTATGTATTGTGGACCGATAGCGGTCCTTACAGAACAGCAGACTGTACTGCACTCAGGCCTATGTACCGTAGCACCCTATACCAAGTTACCAGTCCTTATAAAAACTTTTGTGGACCAAGCAGGTTGTGTGTTAGTGATTAGCAGACTGTACGTCAGTCCCTATACCAATGAAGGACTGCTGCAGTATAGGGCAGCGGTCAGCAGTAGTGCACGGCAACCCTATGTATTGTGGACCGATAGCGGTCCTTACAGAACAGCAGACTGTAACGCACTCAGGCCTATGTACCGTAGCACCCTATACCAAGTTACCAGTCCTTATAAGAACTTTTGTGGACCAAGCAGGTTGTGTGTTAGTGATTAGCAGACTGTACGTCAGTCCCTATACCAATGAAGGACTGCTGCAGTATAGGGCAGCGGTCAGCAGTAGTGCACGGCAACCCTATGTATTGTGGACCGATAGCGGTCCTTACAGAACAGCAGACTGTACTGCACTCAGGCCTATGTACCGTAGCACCCTATACCAAGTTACCAGTCCTTATAAGAACTTTTGTGGACCAAGCAGGTTGTGTGTTAGTGTTTAGCAGACTGTGCGTCAGTCCCTATACCGCTGAAGGACTGCTGCAGTATAGGGCAGCGGTCAGCAGTAGTGCACGGCAACCCTATGTATTGTGGACCGATAGCGGTCCTTACAGAACAGCAGACTGTAACGCACTCAGGCCTATGTACCGTAGCACCCTATACCAAGTTACCAGTCCTTATAAGAACTTTTGTGGACCAAGCAGGTTGTGTGTTAGTGATTAGCAGACTGTACGTCAGTCCCTATACCGCTGAAGGACTGCTGCAGTATAGGGCAGCGGTCAGCAGTAGTGCACGGCAACCCTATGTATTGTGGACCGATAGCGGTCCTTACAGAACAGCAGACTGTAACGCACTCAGGCCTATGTACCGTAGCACCCTATACCAAGTTACCAGTCCTTATAAGAACTTTTGTGGACCAAGCAGGTTGTGTGTTAGTGATTAGCAGACTGTACGTCAGTCCCTATACCAATGAAGGACTGCTGCAGTATAGGGCAGCGGTCAGCAGTAGTGCACGGCAACCCTATGTATTGTGGACCGATAGCGGTCCTTACAGAACAGCAGACTGTACTGCACTCAGGCCTATGTACCGTAGCACCCTATACCAAGTTACCAGTCCTTATAAGAACTTTTGTGGACCAAGCAGGTTGTGTGTTAGTGTTTAGCAGACTGTGCGTCAGTCCCTATACCGCTGAAGGACTGCTGCAGTATAGGGCAGCGGTCAGCAGTAGTGCACGGCAACCCTATGTATTGTGGACCGATAGCGGTCCTTACAGAACAGCAGACTGTAACGCACTCAGGCCTATGTACCGTAGCACCCTATACCAAGTTACCAGTCCTTATAAGAACTTTTGTGGACCAAGCAGGTTGTGTGTTAGTGATTAGCAGACTGTACGTCAGTCCCTATACCAATGAAGGACTGCTGCAGTATAGGGCAGCGGTCAGCAGTAGTGCACGGCAACCCTATGTATTGTGGACCGATAGCGGTCCTTACAGAACAGCAGACTGTAACGCACTCAGGCCTATGTACCGTAGCACCCTATACCAAGTTACCAGTCCTTATAAGAACTTTTGTGGACCAAGCAGGTTGTGTGTTAGTGATTAGCAGACTGTACGTCAGTCCCTATACCAATGAAGGACTGCTGCAGTATAGGGCAGCGGTCAGCAGTAGTGCACGGCAACCCTATGTATTGTGGACCGATAGCGGTCCTTACAGAACAGCAGACTGTACTGCACTCAGGCCTATGTACCGTAGCACCCTATACCAAGTTACCAGTCCTTATAAGAACTTTTGTGGACCAAGCAGGTTGTGTGTTAGTGTTTAGCAGACTGTGCGTCAGTCCCTATACCGCTGAAGGACTGCTGCAGTATAGGGCAGCGGTCAGCAGTAGTGCACGGCAACCCTATGTATTGTGGACCGATAGCGGTCCTTACAGAACAGCAGACTGTAACGCACTCAGGCCTATGTACCGTAGCACCCTATACCAAGTTACCAGTCCTTATAAGAACTTTTGTGGACCAAGCAGGTTGTGTGTTAGTGATTAGCAGACTGTACGTCAGTCCCTATACCAATGAAGGACTGCTGCAGTATAGGGCAGCGGTCAGCAGTAGTGCACGGCAACCCTATGTATTGTGGACCGATAGCGGTCCTTACAGAACAGCAGACTGTAACGCACTCAGGCCTATGTACCGTAGCACCCTATACCAAGTTACCAGTCCTTATAAGAACTTTTGTGGACCAAGCAGGTTGTGTGTTAGTGATTAGCAGACTGTACGTCAGTCCCTATACCAATGAAGGACTGCTGCAGTATAGGGCAGCGGTCAGCAGTAGTGCACGGCAACCCTATGTATTGTGGACCGATAGCGGTCCTTACAGAACAGCAGACTGTAACGCACTCAGGCCTATGTACCGTAGCACCCTATACCAAGTTACCAGTCCTTATAAGAACTTTTGTGGACCAAGCAGGTTGTGTGTTAGTGATTAGCAGACTGTACGTCAGTCCCTATACCAATGAAGGACTGCTGCAGTATAGGGCAGCGGTCAGCAGTAGTGCACGGCAACCCTATGTATTGTGGACCGATAGCGGTCCTTACAGAACAGCAGACTGTAACGCACTCAGGCCTATGTACCGTAGCACCCTATACCAAGTTACCAGTCCTTATAAGAACTTTTGTGGACCAAGCAGGTTGTGTATTAGTGTTTAGCAGACTGTGCGTCAGTCCCTATACCGCTGAAGGACTGCTGCAGTATAGGGCAGCGGTCAGCAGTAGTGCACGGCAACCCTATGTATTGTGGACCGATAGCAGTCCTTACAGAACAGCAGACTGTACTGCACTCAGGCCTATGTACCGTAGCACCCTATACCAAGTTACCAGTCCTTATAAGAACTTTTGTGGACCAAGCAGGTTGTGTGTTAGTGTTTAGCAGACTGTGCGTCAGTCCCTATACCGCTGAAGGACTGCTGCAGTATAGGGCAGCGGTCAGCAGTAGTGCACGTCAACCCTATGTATTGTGGACCGATAGCGGTCCTTACAGAACAGCAGACTGTAACGCACTCAGGCCTATGTACCGTAGCACCCTATACCAAGTTACCAGTCCTTATAAGAACTTTTGTGGACCAAGCAGGTTGTGTATTAGTGTTTAGCAGACTGTGCGTCAGTCCCTATACCGCTGAAGGACTGCTGCAGTATAGGGCAGCGGTCAGCAGTAGTGCACGGCAACCCTATCTATTGTGGACCGATAGCGGTCCTTACAGAACAGCAGACTGTACCGCACCCAAGCCTATGTACCGTAGCACCCTAGACAGACCAAGTTACCAGTCCTGATAAAGAGCTTTGTGGAACAAGTGAGTTGTGAATGATTAGCAGACTGCAGCAGAAGGGCAGCAGTCAAGTATAATATTCTTTCTATATTTGGAAGAAAGAATATTATACGTGTACAAGCCTATTACCGTACCACTGATACCAGTCCTGAAAAGAACCTTTGTGGAACTAATAGTAACAGCAAGTCTTTAAAATTATCCTCACTGCCTGACACACTGCTTCCTGCCTGTCCCTATACAAATTGGCAAAAAAGAGTAGGCTGGAACGATTAGCTGGAACAGCTCTTTTGTGGACCTGATAGTAACAGCTAATGATGATGATGATGATGATGATGAAGAAAGACTAATCTGGCTGAGCTGTCCCTAAAATAGCAGCATACAGCGCTCTGTCCCTTTATCTAAACTGACAAAAGAAACTCAGGCTGCTGACCTAACACCTATACCAGTCCTGAAAAGAACTTTTGTGTACCAAATAGCTAGCGTTTTCTCTGTCCCTACTCCACACAGGATCCTTTCCCTACAGTGACAGAAGAAAGAATGTAAAATGGCCACCGGATCGGGTGTATTTATAGGTTAGGGGGAATGTCCAAGTGTCCATGAGCTGTCATGTCTCAATTGGTTGTCCTGTAACACATGATAAACGTGTCACGAAAGGTTAAAGTTCTTGTATACATTAAACACGTAAGTCCGCCGGGGCGAACGACGGAAAAAGGCGTTCGAACCCGCGGACGGCGAAAGTCGGAAATTCGCCGCGAAACGACCGCCGGGCGAACCGTTCGGCCATCACTACCCAGGAACACAAGGAGGGGGCAGAGAGCCCGGGGATGCAGAAAAAAGTTAGGAGGAGTGGTGGGGAGACTGCACATAGTGAAATTGATTTTCCATATTCCTCCATGCAGCCATTGAATGATCACTTCTCCTCTCGATCCTGCAGACATTCAGCGGCTGCAGGATGAATATATGAAAAATCAATTCAACTATGTGCAGTCTCCCCACTGCTCCTCACACTCAGGCACACAGGGAGACTGCACGGGCACTCATGTTCTCTCTGGTCAGCCAGACAGCATAAGGACATTGGAGGCGGAGTGCCTTTCTCTTCACAGTCATGGGGCAGCTCAGCCGGGTAGTTTCAGCACCCCCCCGGCCCAGACTACTGAACCAAATAGGAGGCAGGTGCGGAGAGGTCGGGTGAGCGGTGCAGGCTGAAGGAGCAGCTCAACTGTGGATCCCACATGGACATGCCGCCACATGCCTTCTAGAGATGACATCTGGAGCTGGGTGCTGTCATCCAGCTGCTGCTGCTGCCAGCTAGAGGCCTTTCCGCTTCCCGCACTTGTGCCACTGGACCGGGATGCTCCGTGATGAGGCCATGACATCAGTGATTGATCACAGGAAAATTAGGCGGCCGCGAGGCCCCTGTGAGTGCGAGTCCTTAGGCGACAACCTAATTTTCCTAATTAGAGAACCACCTCTGCAGTTGTCTTATGGATGTTAAAAACTGATTATATGATAAAAGATAAATGGAATACATTTCAGATGACTTAAAGGATTTCTGTGACCCAATATGCGTCAATTTGCCCGAGGCAGATTTTTGCAAATTTGTTGGGGGAGGATTGGGCAAGAGAAAAAATACCATTTCCTGGTAATGTTTAGTGATACTCCCATGCTATCTTGAATGTTACCCCAACCACTTGTGTGTCTGCCATTTCCACTTATAGTCAGTAAGGTAGAGTACTTTATCAGAATACTACATTGGAGGAGTACATCAATTTCCAATCTCTGAGTATCATATAATGCTGGCTAATTCCTCCTAAAACTGCTAGATGTTATTAAGATAAAACAGTCACATTCATGCAATTATGACATAATGCAGAACTGTCCTCTGCTGCCAAGCTTACACCCCCAGCTGCATCCCCAGATTTAGGTGCCAGGCCAAAAAGGACCGGTCCTTACTCCAAGCATATCACGGAAGAGACAAATAGCCACACACTGATGACCACACCAATTGTAAAGCTTCTTGCACAAAGCTGCAGCAACACGCTCCAGCCTAGGAGCCACCAATTTGAATGCGTTTCAACCCTTGGGGTTGAATCGTAAAGGTGGGTGCGCTAGCAAAGGGAACTTTATATACAATAAAAAGGCTATTACAACTTGTGCAATAAACCACGCAATTGGTGACATCGTCAGTGTGCAGCTGCTTGTCTCTTCCACAGTCAGTCATATTATTTTTATTATTATTATACAGGATTTATATAGCACCAACAGTTTACACAGCACTTTACAACATGGGGCAAGACATTACAGTTACAATACAATTCAATACAGGAGGAACCAGAGGACCCTGCTCCTTAGAGAAATATTTACAATACTGTAAATGGGTAACGGGGGATAATTTCAGGATCCGACAGCACACACATCTAATGGCCAGGGCAAGGACTGTAACACAGGCTGGGACAAAGCTGGCATGGGCAGCTTTCATTTGAGAAGTATGCTAATTTGCTCTGGTTGATTAGAGTATGCCTAGGCACAGCCAGCACATCCTGCGTGCACACCTATATATCTGACTATGTATAGCCATCTTTAGTTTGAGATGCCTGGTGCTTGACTACATCCTATTCTAAATCCACTTAGTAAAAAAAGAAGGAAAGCTTCCAGGGTTTTTTTTTTTTTACTTAATATTCTTGGTAAACGCTTGCTTTTAAAAGTGAGTATTGGCATTTGCTCCAAAGCACTCTTCGCTGCTTCCCTGAAATTCCAGGTAGGGAAACCCACACACTGAGCACAACACAGGGTACTATATATTTGAACGGAGCTGGTTCAAGCTGCTGTCAATCAAGCTGTTGGTGGAAGTAGGAGCAGGGGAGTGGCTTTCCACTGCAGTGGCTCCATGGAACCCTGGAATGGGGTAGAGCCACCCTAAAGCAGGAACTGGTGGAGAGTCCTTTTTATCATTTGGAATGCAAAGGAACTAAATGCTTTGAAAAAAAAGCACAGTAAACCTCGAAAGTGCTGTGTGTTATTTTTGGGGTTTAATATTACTTTAATGTAAACCATGAAGCAGGGTACTTTGACCTGTGCATACACTGTTGGGGCTATATTTCAGTAACAATTCAATCCTCATATGTCTGCCAATTGTGTTAGGGTATCCACTCCTCACACTACAGTTACATGAATTTTTCTTTTATGAGAACACATAAACTCATCGCTAATATAAATTCCTTTATAGTTACAAGCTGTAACTTAATACTAGGTTGGTTGTAAAGGTTAGTGCTACATTTTCACATTGTGCCAGAGGCAGCTCTATGCTTTGTGAGGCCTTAGGCGAAACTTACACATGAGGCCCCAATCCCACCATAATCGGAAAAAAAATTCAAGCAATAAAAATGGCTGCAAAAAGATGCACAGATCTAGCACACAGTTAATCAGCACCACTTACGGGGCACCCTCCTCCCACATACATATTCAGCCAATAAAACATCTGGGACCCAGCAAGATGGCAACCGTTCTAAGAATTTCCAGTGTCTTGGGAGAATGGACAGGGGTTGAAGTAGAGGAAGTAGAGGGGGGGGGGATCCCGGCACAGCGCAAGGGGAGAGAGGGGGAGGGAGAGAGAGAGAGGGGGTTGGGGGAGGGATAGAGTGAGAGGGGGGAGAGAGGAGGAGAGAGGGAGAGAGAAAAAAGGGAGAGAGAGAGAAATAGGGCTAGACAGAGAGAGAGAAAGAGGGGGGAGGGAAAGAGAGAGAGGGAGGGGGATGAGCGGGAGGGGGAGAGGGAGGGTGAGCGAGAGGGGGAGAGAGGGTGAGCGAAGGGGGAGAAAGAGAGGTGGGGGGAGAGGGAAGGAGGAAGGGAGGCAAGGAGGAGGAGAGAGGAGTGGAGGGGGGAGCGGTGAGGAGAGAGGGGGAAGAGGGAGGGAGTGATGGAGAGTGAGGATAGGGAGGGAGTGGTGGGATGGGGTATAAGAGAGAAGGAGTATGGTGAGAGAGAGAAAGAGTCGGGGTGACAGAAGGGAAGGGGAGTGATAGAGAGGGAGGCGAGAAATATGGGGGGTGAGGGAGAAAGAGAAGGGTTGTGGGAGAGAGGTTGGTGGTGAGAGAGACGGGAGTGAAAGAAAGGAGGGTGACAGAGGGAGGGGAGAAAGAGGAGGGAAGGATAGAGAGAACAAGAGAGGGGGAGGTGGAGAGAGGAAGGGGGAAGAGAGGGAGAGAGAGGGGGAGGTGGAGAGAAGAAGGGGGAAGAGAGGGAGGGGAAGAGAGGGGGGGAGAGAGGGAGGGGGAGAGGGGAGAGGCGGAGAGAGGAAGGGGGAGAGAGGGAGGGGGAGAGAGGGGGAGGGAGAGAGAGGGGTGACAGGGGTTAAGAGAGAGAAGGGGGAGGAAAGAAAGAGGGGGATGGGGAAAAGTGAGGTGAGAGAGATCCCTAGCCCTGTCCCTGTTTGCAGCCCCTCCTGTGCCCCATGTTCCAGTCTGTGAGAGCAGGGAGCAGCACAAGAGGGGTGGGGGCTGGAGAGCACTGGGGGGGGGGGCGCTGGAGGACAGGAGGGCAGAAAGAATTGGAGTGGAGAGCAGGGGGTGCTGGAAAGCACTGGGTTAGGAGCAAGGGTGCGCAAGGGTGCACAAGGAGGGGCTGGAGAGCAGGAGGGGCGGAGCCAGGGAGCACAAGGAGGGGCCGGAGAGCACAGGGATTCAGAAGAAGTTAGATAGGAGGAGCGATGGGGAGACTGCATATAGTGGAATTGATTTTCCATATTCCCCTATGCAGCTGCTAAACGATCACTTCTCCTCTCGATCCTGCAGACATTCAGCGGCTGCAGGAGGAATATGAAAAAATCAATTCCACTATGTGCAGTCTCCCCACTGCTCCTCCTATACAGGAATACAGGGCACTCATATTCTCTCCGGTTGGCCAGGCAGCATAAGGACATTGAAGGCGGAGCGTCTTCCTCTTCCTCCCTAGCCCCGACTACTGAACCGAATAGGAGGCAGGTGCGAAGAGGTCGGGTGAGCAGCGCAGGCTGAAGGAGCAGCTCGGCTGCTGGTCCCACATGGACATGCCACCCACATGCCTTCTAGAGATGACATCTGGAGCTGGGTGCTGTCATCCAGCCGCTGCCGCCACCTAGAGCCCTCTACTGTCCCGCTCCCCGCACCTGCTGGCACTGGACCGGGATGCTCTGTGATAGGCCGTGACATCAGTGATTGATCATAGGCAAATTAGGCGGCCGCGAGGCTCCTGTGAGTGTAACGCCTCTGCAATTGTCTTATGGATGTTAAAAACTGTTTATACAATAAAAGCTAAATTGAATACATTTCAGATGACTGAGGGGATTTCTGTGACCCAATATGCGTCCATTTGCCCGAGGCAGATTTCTGCAAATTTCTTGGGGGAAAAAATACTGTTTCCTGGTAACGTTTAGTGATCCTACCATGATATCTTGAATGTCATCCCAACCACTTGTGTGTCTGCCATTCCCACTCTTAGGCCCCATTCACATCTGAACATAGCGTTTTCAGGCAGAAAATCGCGGGAGTTTACCGCAATTTTGTGGCATTTTTACCGCAATTTTGCTGCATTTTTTAACGCATTTTGCCATGATTTTGTGCAGGGCAAAAGGTCACCAATGTAAAAAGAAGAAAAACGTCCAAATCTGCCTGATTTGAGCGACAAAAAAGGTCCAGAACTTGTTTGAGCTTCAGACGTTCAGTTTCAGGCGACTTGGATTGGAGAAGTGAACCATCTCCATTGAGAATAATAGATTTTTTCCTCTCCAGCGTTTTGTAGCTTCAAGCTACAAAATGCTCAGGTGTGAATGGGGTCTTATAGTCAATAAAGTAGAGCACTTTATCAGAATACTACATTGGAGGAGTTCATCAATTTCCAATCTCTGAGTACCATATAATGCTGGCTAATTCCTCCTAAAAAAACTGCTAGATGTTATTAAGATAAAACAGTCACATTCATGCAATTATGACATAATGCAGAACTGTCCTCTGCTGCCAAGCTTACACCCCCAGCTGCATCCCCAGATTTAGGCACCAGGCTAAAAAGAAGCTGACCTTACTCCAAGCATATCACGGAAGAGACAAATAGCCACACACCGATGATCACACCAATTGCTTAGTTTCTTGCACAAAGCTGCAGTAACAAGTTCCAGCCTAGGAGCCACCAATGTTAATGCGTTTCACCCCTTGGGGTTGAAACGTAACGGTGGGTGCACTGGCAAAGGTAACCTTATATTCACACAAAAGGCTATTACAATTTGTGCAATAAACTATGCAACTGGTGACATCGCCAGTGTGCAGCTGCTTGTCTCTTCCATAGTCAGTCATATTATTATTATTATAATACAGGATTTATATAGCACCAACAGTTTGCACAGCACTTTACAACATGGAGGCAGACTGTACAGTTACAATACAATTCAATACAAGAGGAATCAGAGGGCCCTGCTCATTAGAGCTTACAATCTAGAAATATTTACAATGCCTGGGGTTGCTTTTATTAGGTGCTATAACATCATAACTATCTTGATTTGTTTCAGTCACATAAAGGGCATTTGCCATATGTAAGTGCTCTCACTACTTTTCAAATCTTCTTGTTCGGTGTAATAAAGTCCAGATGAAAGACACAGGTCAGTATCAAGATCTGTTAATGACCGAGAGTTAGCGGTAGAGTATAAAACTGACAATAGGACAGATTTAGGAGATTAGGAGCTATATTGCTGCTCTTTCTATGTAGTAAATCAACTTTGTGCATTGCCAAATCTACCACCCAAAGCCACCAGCCCCTTGCCTCTTGTTCTCAAGGGGTCAGGAGAAGTTTTAGGAGTGGTTGTGTTGCATCAGCATTTTTGGTGTGGAAAATGTTCTTCCTCAACTGGATGATATCAAAGTATGTAAACAAACGATGAGCTAATACTGACCAGTCATACATGGGAGAATGTGAAATATTCCACAGCCTATGAGATGTTATTAGTCTCGTGGACGTTGGAAATGATGTCATCTCTGCTGCCTCTAGAGCCCAATTGTTTTGTAGCAAAGAATCCTCCCTGTCCATTTTCTTCAAAGATGTGCAAGTACAGCGGCTTGTCTGATCTGCCCTATTATACTTCCCGCTGTTCCTTCTTCTTTTCCTCTATTATTCTCTCTCATCACTCAGGGGGTTTCAGAACATTAAACTGCCCAAAATGCTATCAATCACTATTTATAGAGCTATACCAGTTAGCTAAACACGTATGGCATGGATTGGGATTTTTTGCAATTAGTCGAAAATGCATTTACATTTTACAAGCCTTTTACTCCATATAAAACTGCCAACCTGTTCTCACAAGACAAACTTATTTTAGATTTTAGGGGAACAATATTTACCTGGGTTTTATTACACCTTTTACTACATATTTCAGACATCCCAACCTGCAGAAACTCATTTCAGGGAGGTGGCATTTCATGACCGCAAACGCCCCCATCCCCACGGCAAAATATTATTTAAATCCCTTTTTCAATATTTTTGTTGCAGTGCTTCTAGGGAAGGGGGGGGGGGGGTATGTGGATATTGTCAGTAGTTTATTTTTATTTTTTTAATACTTTTTTTTACAATTTCATTTGCTTTTAATATTTTTTTTCACAATGCTTTTTTTGGGGGGGGGGGGGGACGACATTGGACAGTGTTGGTAGGGCAGGGGAGAGTGGAGTCAGTAGTTTTTTTTTATTTTTTATTTTTTTTTAGAATTTTTTTAAATATTTTTTGGGGGGCTTCTAAACAGACCCCTGACATCTCCCCTTTGAGACAGACAAAGGGACTGAGGACACAGATTCCCCAGTCCCTTTCTCGGCACTAAAGATGAATAAACATAGTCTACTCTGCTCATTTATCACAGGAGTGATGTCCATTAACCGGCGGGAGAGGAGAGGAGGAGATCCGGCTGCAGGGGACGAGGGAGGCTGGAGGAGATCGGGGCGGAGAAAGACATGGAAGGGGCCGGAGAACGAGGGCAGAGAAGGACACGGAGGGGGCTGGAGGAGAACAGGGCAGAGAAGGACATGGAGGGGGCCGAAGGAGAACGGGGGCAGAGAAAGACATGGAGGGGGCTGGAAGGGAATGGGGGGCAGAGAAGGAAATGGAGGGGGCTGGAGGAGAACAGGGGTGGAGAAGGACATGGAGGGGGCTGGAGGGGAACGGGGGGCGAAGAAAGACATTGAGGGGGCCGGAGGAGAACGGGGGCAGAGAAGGACATGGAGGAGATCGGAGGAGAACGGGGGCGGAGAAGGACATGGAGGGGGCTGGAGGAGAACAGGGGCAGAGAAGGACATGGAGGGGGCCGGAGGAGAATGGGGGCAGAGAAGGACATGGAGGGGGCCGGAGGACAATGGGGGCAGAGAAGGACATGGCGGTGGCCCGGGAGGAGCACAAAGAGCAGCTGGGAATGATCGGTGTGGCGGGAGGGACAGCTCTGATCACCAATCTCCCTTTATAGCTTATTAGCTGACAGCGGCAGGAGGAGAGAAGGAGAAGCGGCTGTCAGATAAAAATAGATACAAAGGAGATCGGTGATCACAGCTGATCCCCGCTGCACCGATCATTCCTGGGAGATCGGGAGGCGCTTGCAGGTGTGTGGGAGCCACTGTAGAAATACAGGAGACTCCCGCACGTCGCGGGAGACATGAGATGTCTGATATTTGAGGTTACACAGAAAGCTTCCTGTAGACCTGCAGCTTTCAATTAAGGTTTAGGTGGTACCATTAATGCCCTGTATACACGACCGGTTTTCCCGTCGGAATAATCTCTGAAGGTTTTTCCGACGGAGTTCCGATGGAATTCCTCTGAAACTCTATTTGAAATTTGAATTTCAGAAGATGGTTATATTCTTTCTATTTTATTATATTCTATTGTTTTTTTCTATACTATTCTGGTATTATATATTATATTCTAATCTATTATTTTTTAATCTATTCAACTTCAAATTTATTCAAATTAAATTTGGGAAATAGTTATATTCTTTCTATTGTTTTCCTAATTCTATTCTTTTCTATTCTATTATAGTCTATTCTATTCTTTTTTTCTATTTTTTTTAGTCTTATGTATTCAAATTTATTCTATTTGAAATTCGAATTTCAAAAGATGGTTATATTATTTTTATTTTATTCAATTATTTTTTATTCTATTATATTAATTTCTATCCTATGCTATTCTATTCTATTCTTTTAGTTTCTGTTCTATTGTTTTCTATTCTATTTTTTTCTGTTCTATTCCTTTATTTTCTATTCTATTTTATTCTCTTTGGAAATTAGAAAACTATTCAAATTCAAAAACTATTTGAATTGACAATTTGAAATTCAAACTCCATGCAAAGTTTTTTTTTTCGTTGTTTCGGATTTGTTAAAATTCGGTACTATTGTAATTTGAAAAACTAAAATTTGTCCGAAGTACGAATGTTCTATAAAACTACAATTCCCTATGCAAGCCGGGTATAAAGCGGAGCGAGAGCTGTATTTTCACAGGCTGAATACTAAGGGATTTCCCTGTGCTATGTTTCTGCATGCAGACTTTGCTGGTTTTACTTTACTCATGTAAACTACCAGACTGGTCCCCAACACTAGCCGGCTGAAGAACTAGAGCAAAAGACTGCTAACTTGAATAGCTGCTTAGCAAGCACTTTGCCTACTGTGCATAGTAAGAGGTACCTCTTGAGGGAGTCTTAAAGTGATTGTAAAGTCATTTTTTTAGGTAAAAATAACAAACATGTTATACTTACCTGCCCTGTGCAGTAGTTTTGCACAGAGCAGTCTAAACTTTTTCACGGTACCAAAACCATATGGGGATGTCAGACCTCCTCTTCTTGGGTTCCTATTCTGTGATCCTGGCCCCTCCCTCCTGTTGAGTGCCCTCACAGCAGGCAGCCTGTTATGGGGGCACCCAAGCTGAGTCACAGCTCCGTGTGTCCATTCAGACATGGATTCGCTGCCCGCCCTTGCCCTGCCCCCTTTCTCGTTTTATTGGCTGACTGACTTTGATTGGCAGCAGTGGGAGTCAATGGCGCTACTCTGCTGTTTCAGCTAATAAGGAGGGGAATCCTGTCAAGCCGAGTGTCTCGTGCAACATTGCTGGATAGAGATGGGGCTCAGGTAGGTATTATGGAGGTTGAGAGGGGCTGCTACACACAGAAGGCTTTTTACCTTAGTGCATAGAATGCATTAAGATAAAAAACCTAATGACTTTACAATTGCGTTAAATTTAATCACTGCCATTCATACAGAGTGCACTCTAAAGTGGATATAGCCTTCTGTTTACAGAGAAGTTATCACAGTATTGGTTATCATTGCTGTTACTGTTTTTAACCACTTGCCGACCAGCCGCTGCAGTTTTACTGTGGCAGAATGGCACAGCTGGGTGAAACAACGTCATGTTACATCTCTTTTCCCTGTGGCCAGTAGGGGCATGTGTGCGCCTGCTGCTCTCCCCTGGAGCCGATGCGAGTTTCCGGCTCTCTGAGGGGAGAAGAGACAGGTCGTCTATTCATACAGAGTATAATCAGCCATCTGTCATCTCCCCTAAACAGTCCCCTCCCCCCTACAGTTAGAACACACACTAGGGAACACAATTAACCCCTTGGTCGCCCCCTAGTGTTAACCCCTTCCCTGCCAGTGACATTTTTACAGTAATCAATACATTTTTATAGCACTGATCGCTTTATAAATGCCAATGGTCCCAAAAATGTGTCAAAAGTGTCCAATGTGTCTGCCATAATGTCGCAGTCCCAATAAAAATCGCAGATCGCCGCCATTACTAGTAAAAAAACAATGGGCAGTGATTTCAGAGTAGAAGGTCAGTTTAAGTTTGGAGGTCATTTTGATCCCTTTGCGGGTGGTTTTAACCCCTTTTCGCCCGCTAGCGGGGGGTAAAACCACATACTGCCGCTAAAACGACGGTAAGCGCAGCTAAAAATAGCAGCGCTTTACCGCCAACGCCTAACTAGTTTTAAAAATGTCCCCTCCCGCTCATGCTATCTATACTGCCTAACTGGTGTAAAAAAGATGTGTATACTTATACTTTATACTATAGTATACTATATATAATGTATACTACCTATCTGTAGTGTGCCTTGGTCCTTTAGGTCAAAATGTGCTTCTCCTTTTATTTAGCTATAATATTAATTTCATCCAATGAAACATTTATTCCTTACACAGATTACACTGAATTCACAGAGCTAACACATCAGGATTAACAGTGCTGCTGCCCAAGGGTGGCTATGCTTCTCTTCCGTAGATCCAGTGGAGAAGTGAATGTAGCCATTCTAATGCTCCATACACACGGTTGGACTTTCCAACGGAAAATGTGCGATCAGATCATGTTGTCGGAAAATCCGACCGTGTGTGGGCTTCATCTGACTTTTTCTGTCGGATTTTCGAACAAAGTGACTCACAAAGTTTGAGAGTAGGATCTAAAATTTTCCGACAACAAAAGCCGATCGCATAAATTCTGATCATGTGTAGACCATTCCGACGGACAAAATGCCACGCATGCTCAAAATAAACGAAAGCTATTGGCTACTGGCCCGTTTATAGTCCCGACATACGTGTTTGACATCACCTTGTTCGGAATGATCGGATTTTCCGACAGCTTTGTGCGACCATTTGTATGCAATACAAGTTTCGGCCAAAATCCGTCGGAAAAAATCAGACGGATTTTGTGGTCAGAAAAAATCAGACGGATTTTGTGGTCGGAAAAAATCAGACGGATTTTGTGGTCGGAAAAAATCAGACGGATTTTGTGGTCGGAAAAAATCAGACGGATTTTGTGGTCGGAAAAAATCAGACGGATTTTGTGGTCGGAAAAAATCAGACGGATTTTGTGGTCGGAAAAAATCAGACGGATTTTGTGGTCAGAAAAAAATCAGACGGATTTTGTGGTCGGAATGTCCGACCATGTGTATGGGGCATAAGACAGGAGATTTGTTACTGGACAATCAAAAGATTACAATAAAGAAATAAAAGTTGGAAAAAAGGACTGCAACCACCACATCCAATGATTGTTAAGCTACAAAACATAAATTTTTGGGTTTTTGGATTTAGTGTTACGCTTTAACCTTGTGTTCAAGCTTCAATAATTGTGCCTAATGTATTTATAAAAATATAAATTAAATATTTATCATGGAATTTCACATGCATACAATTGCTACAGTCAACATCTTGCTCCCTATTTCAAAATGTCCCTGTTCTGAAAAGGCAAAACATTTCCTAGTATATTAAAAATAGACTTTAGTACTGTACTGCAATTGAAACATTGATTTTCTTCACCCTATTACCAGCAATATTTTAGTACGGCAGTGAGCACAATGCTAAATTAATTATAAACAGAAGGAAGGAAGCAGAATATTACTTCCAGTGTTAAAATTTTGGAGAGCCCTTTGATCTGTCTTGTAATTTATGCACATGTTACCAACACTTGCCACTCTACATAATTTTTCCTTTCTAACCATCAGTCCAAGTAAGTAAATATGAGACTTTTATTTTAGTTTTTTTGTGACAACTGCATTTAATTTAAAAAAGTTTAATAAAGTAATAATCTGACATTATTTTCTGTCAACACAAGCTATTTTTCCTTCATTTGAGCTGTTCACTGCCATATAGTAGTAGAAAGTAGGTTATTTTGGTCCAAGCAGGTAAGTATCGGATAGCTCTACTCATGACTGTTTCCTTCACATCCAAAGACCAAAAAATGTACTATTGACAATATTATACAAATATGAACTGCAACCTTTCAGTCGCTGGTCCAGCTCTAAATTGTTAAATCACAGGAATCCTGACTTAAAAGTTGAACTTAGGCCAAAATCAACATTTTTGGCCATTTGCACTGTAAAATGAATGAACACTAATGAAGTGTGTGCAACATGCGGCCACTACTGTATTACATAATACTCTTAATTTCATTTCACCACACAGTACACTCAATGTCAAACTTATAGTCCTAAAACCTATAGCTCCAGCTTACCGTAAGTACACAGATCACAGCAGTTTGCTCTCTCTTTTCAGGTCAGCCATTCCAAAAGTGTCTTTTCATTAAATGCAAGGCATGCTGTGATTGGAAGAGGGCATATTAAGACATTCATAGGCACCCTCTCCAATCACAAAATAGCTTGCATTCATTGAAAATAACTGTACTGGGGGGGGGGGGGGGGGGGGGTGGCCATACACTTTTTTTTTTACAGTGCAAATGGACAAAAAACATTAAAACATTTTTGGCCAAAGTTCAGCCTTAAAGGAGATTGTGAATTAAGTAGGAACTGGACATTCTCCAGAATCATTTAACACCTTCCCCAGACATGACTATTGCTGAATAGTTTTCATATAGTTATTCTGATAGCAGGAACAATTTAAGTTGCTAGACAATTAAAGTATACATTGTCAATATCAAAGAAAAATAATTGCTATGATAAATGGCAATGACTTGAGTGTCTACACATTTAATATTTATCTATATATTACTTATGTAGCGTCATCAATTTATGCAGAGCTTTACATATATACTGTACATTTATATCAGGGCCTGCCCTCAAGGGGCTTACAATCTTAGATCCCTAACCCGCATTCATACATATGCATAGTATGGCCAATTTAGACGGGATCCAATGAACCTACCGGCATGTCTTTGAAGTATGGGTGCAGCATCATGACATCATGTTTATATAGGCCAGTGACGGGGAACCTTGGCACTCCAGATGTTTTGGAACTACATTTCCCATGATGCTCATGCACTCTGCAGTGTAGTTGGGCATGAAATTAGTTCCAAAACATCTGGGGTGCCAAGGTTCGCCATCACTGATATAGGCTATGTTACTTTTACTTTGCATCACTTTTGAACAAAAGCAATGTTATAAATGGAAAGAAAAAATTAATAAAGTTTGGAAGCTCTTCCTTTCCCCTTAACATAGCAGAAGAATACATAAAATGATAATAAACTGATGGCACGTGACTATGATAACATCATCCTTTCTGTGTAAACATTCTGTGCTTTCAGAATAAAGATGAAAAAACCTTCTAGAATATTGATAAGCTTGTAGGAGGCACTTTATTTTATGACCTGGGACACAAATGCATCCTACATCAGACTGCTAATATACAATTGTTTTTTCAGATAATTATTCGCCAATTATTCTATACTCCTGGTGGTCATTCTGTGGCTTGGAGGCCATATGTGGCCTCTTGCCATTTACTGGCCCTTTTACCTTGAAACCCCAACAGAAAATATTGTTTCCCTTACCAAGATATTTACTAAGGTCAGGGAAGGATAACCTTCTTTCCTCATCTGGTAGGTAAATGCTTTGGTTTATTTCTGTTACACTGTCTTTATTTTTCCTGTTCTGTCCTTCCCTTCTTCATTTTTCTCCCTCTGTTCTTTTATAGTGGACCTTGCTGAGAGGGTGTCCAACAACTCCTTTAGCATGTCCCCAGTCTTCAACAAATCCTATAGCATATGCATGGTTTGAACCACATGTGTCAAACACAAGGCCCATGGCCCGAATCTGGCTCTCCAGGCTTTTTCATGTGGCCCTTGAACCTCTCCTGCAGCAGCAGCACCCTCCTTGTCTCCACCCCTCCTTGTCTCAGCAGTTGACAGCAGAGAGGTGCACAGAACTCTCTGATCCTAGATCCTGCGCTTCTATAACACAGTTGATGACAGGCTCGTCCCTGACCCCCCCATCTCAGCAGTCGGCAGCACAGATCCTGCAACTCTCTATGCAGCCACAGCACCCCCTCGTCTCTGCCTCCCCTGATCTCAGCATTCAGTAGACTCCGACAGCTCACTCCAGCCCTCCTCTGGTCCTCGTTCAGACCATGCACTCTCTGCTTTCCAGCTCCATCTCCAGCTTTTTCCCAGCAGCAGTACAAGATAAGGGGGGTACACTGTGACGTGAGGGAGAGTGGGGGGCTCTATACATCAAGTAATGTGGGTGGGGGGGGGGTGTGGACATCTGCTTATAATTATTATGACAATAATAATTCTATACCAGTTGAAAATGTGCATCTTATTGAGGTCAGGACTCTGACTGGGCCACTCCAGAAGGCGTATTTTCTTCTGTTTAAGCCATTCTGTTGTTGATTTACCTCTATGCTTTGGGTCGTTGTCCTGTTGCAACACCCATCTTCTGTTGAGCTTCAGCTGGTGGACAGATGGCCTTAAGTTCTCCTGCAAAATGTCTTGATAAACTTGGGAATTCATTTTTCCTTTGATGATAGCAATCCGTCCAGGCCCTGACGCAGCAAAGCAGCCCCAAACCATGATGCCCCCACCACCATCCTTCACAGTTGGAATGAGGTTTTGATGTTGGTGTGCTGTGCCTCTTTTTCTCCACACATTGGGGCTGATTTACTAAGATGAATGTGCTGCGCCGGTTCATACCTCCATTTGTACGCCAGATAAATTATCAAGTGAGCGTATGAACCAGCGCACGCATAAGCGTAACACATAATATGCCGGCGCAATTCATAATAGCGCAAGCTGTATCATTAACAGTTCATTCACACAGGGGCAACTTCCAGCGCGACTTTTAGAGGCCACTTGGACACGACTTGAGTGTGAATCACATTACTTACAACACGACTTTAAGTCGCTCCCAGGCCAGGCGACTTTAATTTTAAAAAAAGGCATGGGTTCCCCTCGAAGAGCATACCAGGCCCTTCAGGTCTGGTATGGATATTAAGGGGAACCCTGCGGCAAGAAAAATGGCGTGGGGTCCCCCTCAAAATCCAAACCATGCCCTTCAGGTCTGGTGTGGATTTTAAGGGGAACCTCGAGCAACAAAACATAATGGCGTGGGGGTCTCCCTCAAAATCCATACCAGACCCTTTTCCGAGCATGCAACCTGGCAGGCCACAGTAAAAGAGGGGACGAGAAAGCACCCCCCTCCTGAACCGTACCAGGCCACATGCCCTCAACATTGGGAGGATGCTTTGGGGTCCCCCCCAAAGCACCTTGTCCCCATGTTGATGAGGACAAGGGCCTCATACCAACAACCCTGGCCGGTGGTTGTGGGGGTCTGCGGGCGGGGGGGTTTATCGGAATCTGGAAGCCCCTCTTCTTCTGATAGGTCTTATATAACGGAGGGCGGGGTCACCTGGTGACCCCGCCCCCTCTGACGCATGGTTCCGTTATATAAGACCTGTCAGAAGAAGAGAAGCGTCACACAGCGGGAGCCTCCCATTACGTGGAGCATCCTAAGAATGAAGAAGCTGTAGAGGAAGATGCCAGACGAGAACACCAGAGCAAGAAGAGGATGGGAGGAAGAAGAAGATGGAGGAAGAAACTGAAGGATGAAGAAAGGAAGAAGGGAGAAGACTAGAAGAAAGAAGATGAAAGAAGAAGACTTTAATAAAGCAATTGTCAAAAACTGTCTCTTGTCATTTTTAACACTTTTGTCACTTTTTTGTTGAAATGGTAGGGGTACCCCTTACCATTTCACACAGGGGGGAGGCTGGGATCTGGGGGTCCCCTTGTTAAAGGGGGCTTCCAGATTCTGATAAGCCCCCCACCCACAGACCCCCACAATCACTGGCCAGGGTTGTGGGGATGAGGCCCTTGTCCTCATCAACATAGGGACAAGGTGCTTTGGGAGGGACCCCAAAGCATCCTCCCAATGTTGAGGGCACGTGGCCTGGTATGGTTTAGGAGGGAGGGGGCTCTCTCGTCCCCCCTCTTTTCCTGTGGCCTGCCAGGTTGCATGCTTGGATAAGGGTCTGGTATGGATTTTGAGGGGGACCCCCACGCCATTTATTTATTTATTTTTTGGCACGGGGTTCCCCTTAATATCCATACCAGACCTGAAGGGCCTGGTATGGAATTTCGGGGGACCCCCACGCATTTTTTTTTTTTAATGCTAACATGACATATGTGTGTCATGGTTATGCATTAGAGTTGTTCTCCTTACCTGTCTGCATGTGTTCATTTCTAGAGACCAGCCGAGCTTCACCTGACTGCTTTTATTTCCTTCCTCTGGAATGGCTCCACCCTAGCCCCTATCAGACTACACTATATTAACCTTTGCACTGCTAGCCTATCCTGCTGATCAACCTTTGTGTATTAGCTTCCTGTTTCCTGTCGTGTGCTCTGCTTCTGATTTCCGTTACCGACCTTGGCGTGTTCTGACCATCCCTGCTTGCCTGTGACCCTGACCTATTGGCGTGTACCCGACTATTCTGTTCTGCTTGTGGCCCCGACCTTGGCTTTGTCCCTCACCATCCCTATCCTCCTGTTACCTACTGTGGGTGTGAGCTGGGGGACCCTGGGGGTCGCGACCTGGAGCCAGTTGCAGCCAAGACCATCTTCACCACTCGAAGCTCTGGTGAACACCAGCTGGCTCTTAGACTCCGCGCCCCGGGGAATCTTACGCTCTTACCCCAGTGGGATCTGTCCCCCGTCTGCAGCCGTCAGCCGTAGGGTCCACAGCCTTGCGGTGCATCCCCAACCCTACGGTGTGCACCTGTCACCTGGGCTCTAGGTGACCTGACAGTTTGATCAGCCATGGACCCGGCTGACGTGCCGCTCCCTGCAGTCGATCCATTGCAGGGCATAGTGCGGAGGCTCGAGACCCAGGAATCTAATCAGACTCAGGTGATGCGATTCCTCCAGGATCTGGCTTCTCGCTTCGAGCAGCTACAGGCTTCCTTGGGAACCCCGAACCCGCAGCCTCAAGTACAGTCTGCGACTGCACCTATCGCACCAGTCGCATCCACGCATTCATTAGTACTGCCTGCTCCGTCCCGTTTCTCTGGGGACTCCAAGGCCTGCAGGGGCTTCCTCAGCCAATGCACCATTCATTTTGAGCTCCAGCCTCAAAACTTTCTATCCGATCGGGCAAAGGTAGCCTATATCATTTCCCTCCTCTCCGGTGAAGCTTTAGCCTGGGCTGCCCCCCTGTGGGAGAAAAATGATCCAGTGGTTTCCAGCCTGTCCGACTTCTTGAAGCTCTTTCGTAACATCTTTGAGGAGCCAGCTCGGGTTTCTTCTGCGGCTAGTGCCCTTTTACGCCTTCGCCAAGAATCTGGTTCAGTGGGCCAATATGCACTTCAGTTCCGTATCCTTACAGCGGAATTGAGCTGGAACAATGAGGCCCTGGTCGCAACCTTTTTACATGGCCTCTCAGACCGAGTGAAGGACGAATTAGCAGGAAGAGCTATCCCCGCCAGTCTAGACGAAGTCATTTCCTTATGTAATCAAATTGACATTCGCTTCCAGGAGAGGTCCTTAGAAAAAAGACGCCAGCACCCCCCAGGTTCTAGTCAGCCTGAGCTTTTTCCCCGTCGCCCTGTGAAGCATCCTCCGTCTGCTGAGGAGCCCATGCAGCTGGGCCAGACCAGACTAACCCCCGAAGAACGTGCTAGACGCAGAACTCTGGGCTTGTGTCTTTATTGTGGGGGAAAGGGTCATTTTCGTGACTCCTGCTCGCTCCGTCCGGGAAACGCTCGGGTCTAATACATTTGGAAGGTGGAGTATTGGACCCAGAAACATCACCTTCTCGTCTCCTTCTTCCGGTGTTCCTCCATGTAGACACTTCTCCCCAATCAGTCCTAGCATATCTGGACTCCGGGGCTGCCGGCAATTTTATGGACTGGAGAACTGCCTCTTCTATGAAGCTTACCCTTTCTCCCCTCGCTACTCCACTAGTAGTCTCGGCAATTGATGGCACTGTGCTCCCAGGGGGTCCTATCCGTTTCCAGACGCTACCTATTAGGATGTCGGTAGGGATACTCCACCAGGAGTGGATCTCCTTCCTCATCCTACCCAAAGCCTCTACCCCCATTGTATTGGGTCTTCCTTGGCTGCAGCTCCACTCGCCACATGTGGACTGGGTATCTGGGCAGATCCTGGCCTGGGGTCCTTCGTGTTTCTCGTCTTGTCTTTCCAAGGTGACCCCCAAGAGGAAACTTCCCATTGCTACCACATCTGTCTCGTCCGATCTTCCTGAGGCTTATAGCGATTTCCGGGATGTGTTCTGTAAGAAGTCTGCTGAGGTACTTCCTCCTCACAGATCTTTTGACTGTGCTATTGACCTTGTCCCTGGAGCAACCCTGCCCAGGGGTCGTACCTACCCTTTATCCATTCCAGAGACCCAAGCCATGTCTGAGTATGTCGCTGAGAATTTGGAGAGAGGTTTCATCCGGAAATCCTCATCGCCTGCAGGAGCAGGGTTCTTTTTCGTTGCCAAAAAGGATGGCACCCTCAGGCCCTGCATTGACTATAGAGGTTTAAACGCTGTGACTATTAAAAACCGTTACCCCTTACCTCTAATATCTGAGCTATTTGACAGGTTGAAGGGGGCTTCCATTTTCACTAAATTGGATCTCAGAGGTGCATACAATCTCATTCGAATACGAGAAGGTGACGAATGGAAGACCGCATTTAACACTAGGGACGGGCATTACGAGTACTTGGTTATGCCTTTTGGTTTGTGTAATGCTCCAGCTGTGTTCCAGAACTTTGTCAACGAAATATTCAGGGATCTACTGTACCAGTTTGTTGTCATCTATCTGGATGACATTCTCATCTTTTCCCAAAATCTGCCTGCTCACAGAAACCATGTACGCACCGTACTTCAGCGCCTTAGAGAGAACAATCTCTATGCCAAGATGGAGAAATGTTCCTTTGAATGTTCCGAGGTCCTGTTTCTTGGATGTTTTGTTTCTAGTGAGGGTCTTCGCATGGATCCCGGAAAGGTCTCTGCCATTACCAACTGGCCCCTTCCTGCTAGCCTCAAGGCCACACAGCACTTCCTTGGCTTCACAAATTATTATAGGCAGTTCATAAGGAATTACTCTTCCATTGCTGCGCCTATTATCGCTTTGACCAAGAAGGGTGCTAATGCCAAAGACTGGTCTTCCGAGGCTGTCTCTGCGTTTCACGATCTGAAACAGGCCTTTGTCTCTGGACCCCTCTTGAGGAGACCAAATCCTGAAGACCCATTTTTTATTGAAGTAGACGCTTCTTCGATGGGGGTGGGAGCTGTGCTTCTTCAGGACTTTGAGAAGAAACGTCAACCATGTGCGTTCTTCTCCAAAAAAAATTCTCAGGCAGAGAGAAATTATGCCATTGGTGATCGGGAACTTCTCGCAATTAAATTGGCGTTGGAGGAGTGGCGTCATCTCTTGGAAGGTTCCCCTCACTCCATAACGATCTTTACTGATCATAAGAATCTACAGTACCTACAGAATGCTAAACGTCTGAAACCCAGACAGGCCAGGTGGAGTCTCTTCTTTTCTCGTTTTAAATTCACGATTACGTACAAACCTGGTTCCTACAACGGTCGAGCTGATGCGCTCTCTAGGTCATTTGACACCTTGGACGAGGAGTCCAACCCTGATCCTGAGCCGATCATTCCTACCTCTTGCATTGTTGCCCATTCTACCACCCTGGAATCAAATATTCCTCCTGGTAAGACCTTTGTTCCCACGGAGCTAAGAACCAAGATCCTTCGTTGGGGACATGATTCCAAGATGGCAGGTCATGCTGGGTTCCTCCGATCCTTCCTGCTTATCAGTCGTCACTACTGGTGGCCTAATCTCCGCTCGGATGTTAAAGACTATGTTAAGGCTTGTCACGTCTGTGCTCAGTCTAAATCTTCCACTCAAGCCCCTGCTGGTCTTCTCATGCCCTTGCCCATTCCTAAGGAGCCCTGGTCTCATATCGCCATGGATTTTATCACTGATCTTCCACTATCGGAGAATAATACGGCCATTTGGGTAGTAATCGATCGGTTCTCCAAGATGGCTCATTTTGTTCCTCTTCCTGGTCTCCCTTCTGCCCCTGCCTTGGTTCCCATTTTTGTACGAGAGATTTTCCGCCTTCATGGTGTTCCTTCGCATGTCGTCTCGGACAGGGGTGTGCAATTTACTTCTCGTTTTTGGGGAGCCTTTTGCAAATCCCTCGACATTACCTTGGATTTTACCTCTTCTTATCATCCCCAATCCAATGGCCAGACTGAGAGAGTTAATCAGGAGTTAGAGGTCTTTCTCCATACCTTGGTCTCTGCCCATCATGATGATTGGGCATCACTATTACCGTGGGCTGAGTTCTCCCACAATAATCATGTTAACGTCAGTTCTCAGAAAACACCCTTCCTCACTGTTTATGGAAGACATCCTCAGCTTCCCCTTCCTATGATTTGTTCTTCTGACATTCCAGCTTTGGCTACTGTTCAGGAATCATTCAATTCCATGTGGGCTGACGTTCATGATTCCCTCCAGAAAGCTGCCAACAAATTCAAGAGTTTTGCTGACCGTCGCAGGCGTAAGCCACCCTCTTTTCAGCCAGGAGACAAAGTCTGGCTCTCCACCAGGAACATCAAACTCCGGGTTCCTTCCCTCAAATTTGCCCCAAGATTCATTGGTCCATACACCATAATTTCTAAACTGAATCCGGTTTGTTTCAAGCTCCAGATTCCCAAAAGCCTCAAAATCTCTAACTCCTTCCATGTTGCCCTTCTAAAGCCGTTAGTCCTCAATAAGTTCTCTCGTCCTTCCCCTACCATAGCACCGGTCTCTGAGGATGATCAGGAGTACGAGGTTAGCCAAATTTTGGATTCCCGACTCTGTAGAGGCATTCTCCAGTACCTCGTGCACTGGAAAGGTTTTGGTCCTGAGGAGAGGTCGTGGATTTCGGCTTCCGAGGTCTTTGCACCTCGTCTGTTGAGGAAGTTTCATTTGAAGTTCCCCTCTAAACCTGGTCCCAGGCGGGGGAGGGGGAGGCCTCGTAAGAGGGGGGGTACTGTCATGGTTATGCATTAGAGTTGTTCTCCTTACCTGTCTGCATGTGTTCATTTCTAGAGACCAGCCGAGCTTCACCTGACTGCTTTTATTTCCTTCCTCTGGAATGGCTCCACCCTAGCCCCTATCAGACTATACTATATTAACCTTTGCACTGCTAGCCTATCCTGCTGATCAACCTTTGTGTATTAGCTTCCTGTTTCCTGTCGTGTGCTCTGCTTCTGATTTCCGTTACCGACCTTGGCGTGTTCTGACCATCCCTGCTTGCCTGTGACCCTGACCTATTGGCGTGTACCTGACTATTCTGTTCTGCTTGTGGCCCCGACCTTGGCTTTGTCCCTCACCATCCCTATCCTCCTGTTACCTACTGTGGGTGTGAGCTGGGGGACCCTGGGGGTCGCGACCTGGAGCCAGTTGCAGCCAAGACCATCTTCACCACTCGAAGCTCTGGTGAACACCAGCTGGCTCTTAGACTCCGCGCCCCGGGGAATCTTACGCTCTTACCCCAGTGGGATCTGTCCCCCGTCTGCAGCCGTCAGCCGTAGGGTCCACAGCCTTGCGGTGCATCCCCAACCCTACGGTGTGCACCTGTCACCTGGGCTCTAGGTGACCTGACAATGTGCAAATAGCCTTAAAAAACCCATAGAAGTGAACCAGCGCAAAAAAGTCAAGTTGAGAGGTGCGCCTGTTCAACTTATGCAAATTAATCTACGTGGCTTGACATTTACTAAGATTTTGCCGGCGCCGTGAACCAGAGCACTTGAATGGGTGCAAATGCCGCTTGCGCATGCGCAGTACATAAATTAACCTAGCGCAGTTCCAAGTGTCTTTGCAGGAGCAGCAAGCTTGCTCAGAGAAAGTTACTTTTCAGTTCTATTCTGGGCATATTTGTTACTTGGACAGTTATATCTATACTTCCTCACATCACCCACATCACCCCCATAATATTGGAACTTCCAGCTTCTCTTAATTCTGAGTTTAAGATGCCATGTGCCAGGTCTATAGCGGCACACAGATCGCGGCTGCCCGAGCGTTGGCATGCTAATAGTAAATGGGGAATTGTGCTGTGTTACAGGCGCAAATGCTTTGTGAATACGAAAACGCCCGTTGAGCGTCAGCATGCGCCGCAACTCATGGCGCAAACCTTTTGTAAATCAGCCCCATAGTGTTGTGTGCTTCTTCCAAACAACTCACCTTTGGTTTCATCTGTACACAGAATATTTTGCCAGCGCTGCTGTGGAACACCCAGGTGCTCTTGTGCTAACTGTAAATGTGCAGAAATTTTTTTTTTTGGACAGCAGTGGCTTCCTCTGTGGTATCCTTCCATGAAATCCATTCTTGTTTAGTGTTATACGTATCGTAGATTCGCTAACAGGGATGTTAGCATATGCTAGAGACTTTTGTAAGTCTTTAGCTGACACTCTAGGATTCTTCTTCCCCTCATTGAGCAGTCTGCGCTGTGCTCTTGTAGTTATCTTTACAGGACGCCCACTCCTAGAAAGAGTAGCAGCAGTGCTGAACTTTCTCCATTTCTAGACAATTTGTTTTACCGTGGACTGATGAACAGCAAGGCTTTTGGAGATACTTTTATAACCCTTTCCAGCTTTATGCAAGTCAACAATTCTAAATTGTAGGTCTTCTGAGAGCTCTTTTGTGTGAGGCATCATTCACATCAGGCAATGCTTCTTGTGAAAAGAAAACCCAGAACTGATGTGTGTTTTTTATAGGGCAGGGCAGCTGTAACCAACACTTCCAATCTCATCTGTTTGATTGGACTCCAGTTGGCTGACACCTCACTCCAATTAGCTCTTGGAGAGCGCATAGTCTAGGGGTTTTTCCACCTGCCTGTGAATGTTTATATAGTGTATTCAATTAAAACATGGTAACATTTATTTCTTTGTGTGTTATTAGTTTAAGTAGACTGTGATTGTCTATTGTTGTGACTTAGATGAAGATCATATCACATTGTATGACCAATTTGTGCAGAAATCCATATCATTCCAAAAGAGTTCACATACTTTTATTTGCAACTGTATATATAAAGGTAGATACATTTATATAGTCTTATGCCTCGTACACACAATCGGACTTACCAGCAGACTTGGTCCAGACTTTGCAGAGGAGGTCCGCCGGACTTTCCGAATTAGCGGACTTGCACGCACACACACGCACGGACTTTCCGGCCAACTAGGTCCGACGGACTTCCCGCCAGACTTTTGGCGGAGGTCCGACGGACTTTCCAAATGCATGGACTTGCCCACACATGGACTAAAGTCCTTTCATTTTGAACATGACTGCAGGTACGATGGGACTAGAGAAGAAAGTCAATCTCACCACTTTCATCGGCGAGATTGACACCTTGCGAGCCCCATTGCCTGGTATGTATTTTAAGGGTAACCCCCTACGCCAAAAAAATGGTGTGGGGGTCCCCCCAAGATCCATACCAGACCCTTATCCGAGCACGCAGCCCAGCCAGTCAGGAAAGAGGGGACAAGCGAGCGCTCCCCCCCTCCTGAACTGTACCAGGCTGCATCCCCTCAACATGAGGGGGCTTTGGGGCGCCCCTCCACCCCAAAGCACCTTGTCCCCATGTTGATGAGGACAAGGGCCTCTTCCCGACAACCCTGGCCTTTGGTTGTCAGGGTCTGCGGGCGGGGGGCTTATCGGAATCTGGGAGCCCCCTTTAATAAGGGGGCCCCCAGATCCCGGCCCCCCACCCTATGTGAATAAGTATGGGGTACATCGTCCCCCTGCCCATTCACCTGGGGGGAAAAGTGTCAATAAAAAAAACACACTACACGGGTTTTTAAAGTAGTTTATTAGACAGCTCCAGGGGTCTTCTTCCGATTTCAGGGGTCTTCTTCCAACTTCTCTGTGCTTTCCGGTTCTTCTCGCTGGGCTCCTCCGCTATTTTCTGCTCTTTTGCTAGCGGAGGAGCCCGACTTTCTCCTTCGTCATCGCCGTTGTAGGGCGCCCCTCTTCCCCAAAGCACCACACCCCCATGTTGAGGGCATACGGCCTGGTACGGTTCGGGGGAAGGCGCTCGCTCGTCCCCATCCCATTTCCTGACCGGCCGGGCCGTGTGCTCGGATAAGGGCTGCGTACTCGGATAAGGATCTGGTATGGATCTTGGGGAGGACCCCCACGCCGTTTTTTTTCAGTATAGGGGTTACCCTTAAAATACATACCAGACCTAAGGGCCTGGTGTACAGTACCCTGTAGCCGAGAACCAGCGTGATAGGATCGCACTGGAAAAATTCTCGTGGGCAGGTGCTGTAGTTGTGTTGCGTCGTAGTTGGTCCGTCGGAATAGCATACAGACGAGTGGACTTACCGACAGGAACTGGGTCCGGTGGACTTTCGGTGGAAAGATTTAAAACATGTTGCCGGACCTTCACCCGGGCCTTCACAGCGCATGCACCACTGATGTTAGCGGCTGCATGCAAAGTGAATATCTCCTAAACCATACATGTATTTTACTTGTAGGTAAAAATAAAATAAACTAAAGGTTATACAAGCGATTTAAAGTTCATGTGCATTTAAAGGCAGGCATCCCAATACGTTCAACAAGATAATGTATGTGTTTTTAGTTTACAGCTACCGGTATATGTATTTGTCGTTGTAAATATTTTGTCCACTTGCATTATTTGTAGTGCCTACAACTTTTTTGTAGCTCTAACTTCATAAACTGCCATGGGTTATGATGGTGCTATATAAATCACTGATGGTCATAATTAGATGAATTGTAACATTGATGTTGTGTTATGGACTGTGGTTAACACCTGGGAGGATTCTTCAATTTTAAAGTAGCCTGAGGTGAAGAAATATGGTCAAAGACCAAAGGCCTAACTAGTATGTACTGGTTGACGCTGCTTGTTTTTTAAACAGGTAAAGAAATATTTAAAAGGTGTCAGACTGTGGAGACAAATTGTCTCCATCAAATGTCTTTTTATATAGGGGTTTGAGACAGGGGTTTACAGAGATAAAGATACAATAGCATGCCTGTGCATGGAGGGGATGGGGGCCATGTATGTTTTTAAATTGTACCTTCACATGATTCAATAAGCTATTTGTTTCCAACCTTTTTAGTGTTAGGAGGGGCCAACTTCCTACACAGTGACACATTGTAATGGCAGTCACCTGGCTGCAGGACAGAGTGATGCTAAGTGAGCACAAGATCCCAAGAAAGACAGTGGACACAGTTCACAATTAGACAACAAGATGCCAATAAATATATGATGCTTAACGTACAGCCTGTGATAACCATACAGATGATATTGAATAACAGGGCATTTAATTTAACATGGATGTAATCCAACTCTCATCCTTTTTAACCACTTGCCGACCGCCGCACGACGATATACGTCGGCAGAATGGCACGGGCAGGCATATGGGCGTATATATAAGTCCCTGCCTGCCCGCTGGTGGGGGGCCCGATCGGTCGGCATTCCTTCGAGAGCGATCCGGGATGAGGGGGCGGCCATTCATTCATGGCCACCCCCTCGCGATCGCTCTCGACGAATGGAAATCCTTCGTGACATCACTTCCTCTCCTGTAATGTAAACACAGGAGAGGAAGTGATGTATTCTCTCCTCCGTGTCGGTATTTTTCGTTCCGGCACCGAGGAGAGAGGTTCGGTGAGTTGCACCAACACACCACACATACAGTAGAACATGCCAGGCACACTCACACCCCCCCTTTACCCCCCGATCACCCCCCAATTACCCCTGCCCCCCCAGTCACAGTGACACCAATTGCTTTTTTTTTTTTTTTTTGCATTGGTGTCATTTGTGACTGTAATAACTGTTAGGGCAGTTAGGGTTAGCCCCCTTTAGTTCTAAGGTACCCCCCTAACCCCCCAATAAAGGTTTAACCCCGTGATCACCCCCCGTCGCCAGTGTCACTAAGGCTGGGTTCACATTGCAGCGGTTTGAGAACGGATGTGATTCGCACCGCACTGCAGTGCAAATCACATCCGATCTCTGTGCGATTCGAGTTCAGCCATACAGATAGTATGGCTGAATTCGTGTCACACCCGCCGCACCCGCCGCAAACTCGCACGGGACCCTTTTTTTGGTCCGCAGCAGAATCGGATCGCATGGGTGTTCACACCATGCGATCCGAGTTTGCAGATCGCACTGCGATATGCGAACTGATCTGGGGGTGTCATTAACATTTCACTGACACTCCCAGCAGTTCGCATAGGGCAGTGTGAACTGCCGCCGGGAGGCATGCGATGCGGGAACCCGCCGCGGATTCGTGGCGTTCCCGCATCGCTCCAGTGTGAACCCAGCCTAATAAGCGATCATTTTTCTGATCGCTGTATTAGTGTCACAGGTGACGCTAGTTAGGCAGGTAGGTATTTAGGTTCGCCGCAACTTTTTATAGCGCCAGGGACCCCCATATACTACCGCATAAAGCCCCCTGATTGCCCCCTAGTTAACCCTTTCACCAGTGATCACCATATAACTGTTACAGGTGACGCTGGTTGGTTAGTTATTTTTTTATAGTTTCAGGGCACCCACCATTTATTACCTAGTCTCACTAGTGTACCCCTAAATTTAGGGGTGTCTACTTTCCAAAATGGGGTCATTTGGGGGGGGGGTTTGTGCCATCTTGGCATTTTATGGCCTTCAAAACTGTAACGCCCTTAGAAAGCCTGAAGGCGGTGCTTGGTTTTCGGGGCCCCGTACGCGGCTAGGCTCCCAAAAAGTCCCACATATGTGGTATCCCCGTACGCAGGAGAAGCAGCAGAATTTATTTTGGGGTGTCATTTCACATATGCCCATGGCATGCGTGAGCAATATATCATTTAGTGACAACTTTGTGGAAAAAAATAAATAAAAAAAAAAGTTTGTAATTTTCCCGCAACTTGTGGCAAAATATAAAATATTCCATGGACTCAACATGCCTCTCAGCAAATAGCTTGGGGTGTCTACTTTCTAAAATGGGGTCATTTGTGGGGGTTTTGTGCCATCTTGGCATTTTATGGCCTTCAAAACTGTAATAGGTAGTGAGGAGTGAAGTCAAATATTTACGCCCTTAGAAAACTTGAAGGCGGTTCTTGGCTCTCGGGGCCCCGTACGCGGCTAGGCTCCCAAAAAATCCCACACATGTGGTATCTCCGTACTCAGGAGAAGCAGCAAAATTTATTTTGGGGTGTCATTTCACATATGCCCATGGCATGTGTGAGCAATATATCATTTAGTGACAACTTTGTGAAAAAAAAATAAAAAAAAATTAAAGTTTGTAATTTTCCCGCAACTTGTGACAAAATATAAAATATTCCATGGACTCAACATGCCTCTCAGCAAATAGCTTGGGGTGTCTACTTTCTAAAATGGGGTAATTTGTGGGGGTTTTGTGCCATCTTGGCATTTTATGGCCTTCAAAACTGTAATAGGTAGTGAGGAGTGAAGTCAAATATTTACGCCCTTAGAAAACCTGAAGGCGGTTCTTGGCTTTCGGGGCCCCGTACGCGGCTAGGCTCCCAAAAAATCCCACACGTGTGGTATCCCCGTACTCAGGAGAAGCAGCAGAATTTATTTTGGGGTGTCATTTCACATATGCCCATAGCAAGTGTGAGCAATATATCATTTAGTGACAACTTTGTGTAAAAAAAAAAAATATATATTTTTTTGTCATTATTCAATCGCTTGAGGCAAAAAAATAAAATATTTGATGGGCTCAACATGCCACTTATCAATTTCCTTAGGGGGTCTACTTTCCAAAATGGGGTCATTTGGGGGGGTTTTGTACTGCCCTGCCATTTTAGCACCTCAAGAACTGAGATAGGCAGTCGTAAACTAAAAGCTGCGTAAATTCCAGAAAACGTACCTTAGTTTGTAGATGTGACAACTTTTGCGCAAACCAATAAATATACAGTTATTGACTTTTTTTTTACCAAAGACATGTGGCTGAATACATTTTGGCCTAAATGTATGACTAAAATTGAATTTATTGGATTTTTCTAATAACAAAAAGTAGAAAATATCATTTTTTTTCAAAATTTGCAGTCTTTTTCCATTTATATCGCAAAAAATAAAAATCGCAGAGGCAATCAAATACCATCAAAAGAAAGCTCTATTTGTGGGAAGAAAAGGACGCAAATTTTGTTTGGGTACAACATTGCATGACCGCGCAATTACCAGTTAAAGCAGCGCAGTGCCAAATTGTAAAAAGACCTCTGGTCATTTACCAGCAAAATGGTCCGGTCTGAAAGTGGTTAAACTACTGCAATATTGGTTATCTACAAGGATATACACGCCTCCTGCATGTATACAGAAAAACTGCAGATCCTGTGGGTGGGTCTGTTTTCCAGGGCTCAGTGGGTTGAGTCGTGATGTCAGTAGACTCCCTGCTCCCCTTATCAACATGCATTTTCTCCTGTGTATTTCTTATACTGAACTTCTGCTATGATCACTAACATCCAGTCAAAACCCAGAAAAGTCCCCACATGACTTCAGCATGCCAAATTATGCTGAGGTGCGGATCAGCCAATCCTTGCAGAGCTGTTGAAGAAAGGAGTGGGGGTGAAAATTAACCACTTCCCGACCAGCGCACGACGATGTACGTCGACAGAATGGCACGGGCAGGCATATTGGCGTACAGGTACGTCCAATATTCAATGCCGCCCTCCCAGCGCTGGTCGGGACCCCCGTGAGTCCGGTCGCGGGACCCGCGGACTCGATCGCCACGGGCATCCCCGCGATCGTCGCACGGAGCAGCCGAATGGAGGAAATGCCGAGTAAACAGCATTTCTCCATTCTGCCTAGCAACTAGTGAGGCTGATCTCTGCTCCATGTGATTGGAGCAGAGATCAGTGTTCACTAAATGAAAGCCCAACCCCCCCCACAGTTAGTAACACACCCCTAGGAACACTTAACCCCTACACTGCCACCCACTGGTTAACCCCTTCACTGCCAGTGTCATTTACATAGGAATCACTGCATTTATATAGCAGTGATTACTGTATAAATGACAATGGTCTCAAAAATGTGTCAAAAATGTCCGATGGGTCCCCCACAATGTCGCAGTCACAATAAAAATCACTGATCGCCGCCATTACTAGTAAAAAAATAATAATAAAAAATTATTAATAAAAATGCTATAAAACTATCCCTATTTTGTAAACGCTATAACTTTTGCGCAAACCAATCAATAATCGCTTATTGCGATTTTTTTTACCAAAAATATGTAGAAGAATACGTATCGGCCTAAACTGAGGGAAAAAAATGTTTTTTTATATATTTTTGGGGGATATTTATTATAACAAAAAGTAAAAAATAATGCGTTTTTTTCAAAATTGTCGCTCTATTTTTGTTTATAGCGCAAAAAATAAAAACCGCAGGGGTTATCAAATACCACCAAAAGAAAGCTCTATTTGTGGGAAAAAAAGGACGTCAATTTTGTTTGGGAGCCACGTCGCACGACCGCGCAATTGTCAGTTAAAGCGACGCAGTGCCGAATCGCAAAAAGTGGTCTGGTCTTTGACCAGCAAATTGGTCCGGTCTGAAAGTGGTTAAAAAATAATGCATGCCTTATGCTAGTACACGACATGTGTAAATCGCCTGTCAATCACAGCAAGGGGGAAGAATGGACAAAGTTTTCCAAGTTTGTCCGTTTTATTTCACTGAAAAAAGATATGAGTATTGCTCAAAGTTGGATTAACTCTTTGTGGCAAGACTGAGCAAAGCTGATCTGAAATCCCATACTCTATATTGTGCCACACAAAAAAAAATACACTTTTGGTTAGTTGCTTGGTGCATGTAATAACTAGAGCTTCTTGAAACCCTATGGATAGTGGATACTAGATGCCAGTGAATAAGGGGAAATGTAACTTACAAGGCCATTACAACAAGAACTCTTTATACGTTTCTTTTGTCTTCTTCTGAATCAGTTGCAGGTTCTAATTTTTTTAAATACATGTTTTATACTTTGGTTAAATGCAATGGTTTCATGTCATGGAAGAACCATCATCAGTCCCTACGATCACAGAACCTGATTTTAGCAGAACTCTCACAGTGTCTGCAGACAATACCCCCCCATTCAAGTCAGCACACATACATAGCTTTTAACCAAACTTAAGGATTTTGAGTGGAATAGTAGTTTAAAATGGATAACTTGCAATGTTTGCAGTTTATACTCATCCATTTCTTATTCTTTTGGTTTATGGGCAGTCTCTGATTTTCTATCCAAATATAGTGAATACTCTTTGGTCCACCAAGAGTTTATTGTGTTGAGTTTAGAGTACCTACTTACTCACAACTACTTCATGTTCGATAGAAACTGTTATCTCTGTTATTAAGTGTTGTGCCTCTATGGGAACTAAATTTTCCCCCTCGCTAGCTAACATCTATATGGATTGGTGGGAGAAGACTCGCATTTTTGGACATGACAGTCCCCAACGAACAGACACTCTATTCTACTGTCGCTGCATAAATGACCTATTATTCATAGCGTCTAATGAAGCCAACAATTTAGAGGGGTGGCTATCCTATATAAATGATAATGACTTAAATCTTAGATTTACAGGCTGTTGTGATTCGGAGTCAATTAACTTTCTCCATGTACGTTTAAAAGGAGAAGGAAACAAAATTGTTAGTCTTTTTAGGAAGTCAACTGCAGGGAATATGCTTTTACAAGCAGATTCTATCCATCCCAAACACACACTGAGAGGCATCCCAGTGGGACAGTTTCTGCGACTAAAACGCATTTGCAGTGAGGAAAGTGATTATCAACGAGAAACATTAAATACGTTTAAACGATTTGTCAATAGAGGCTATCCCAAATCTATTTTATATAGAGCATTGAATATTGCTACTAAAACACCACGTGAAAAGCTACTGTATGAATATAGGAAGGGAGACAAGAAGAATGTTAAGAGAAAGAATTAAAATGCAAATAGAAACAAATCTTGTTCTTCAACGCAAACTCAATTTTTTTTTCCACTTCATTCAGTCCAGAGTTCAACAAAATTAGAAAAATCGTTTCTTAACCACTTGGCGCCCAAGCTACGTCATATGGGCTTTGTGGTGGTATATCTGAATGATGGCTGAGGTTACAGACATCATTCAGATATCGGCATTTTCAGCCGGCGATTCCCTGCACCATAAGAATGATCATAGCTGTTCCCCTGCTTGATCGTTCTTACGGGCGGCAGAAGGGTACCCCCCCCCTCCCACAGTCCTCCGGTGCTTCTACCGACTCACCGCTTCCATCGGTGAGTCGGTGAACAGGATCCGCCGGCCCCCGTATGATATCATAGAGATTTCCGGTGGACCAGATGGTCCCCGGAGTCTCTATGATCATTCGGAGGCCGGGCGCGATGTTATGACGTCACGCCCGGCCTCTGCATTCAAATTAACGGAGCCGTCTTGGCTGGGAAGCCAGGATCGTTTTTTTTGTTTTTTTTTTATTTTAGGCTTCCCAGCCTAGAGGTGTTTACATTCCTTGTAATAGGAATAAAAGTAATCAAAATATTTTTTTTTAAAGTGTCAAACTAAAAAAATAAAAATAAAATTAACAATAATAATTTTTTTTTTTTAAAGTGCCCCTGTCCCCGTGAGCTCGTACGCAGAAGCGAATGCACACATAAGTCCCGCCCACAACAGTGTTCAAACCACACATGTGAGGTATCGCCGCGAGCGTTAGAGCGAGAGCAATACTAGCCCTAGACCTCCTCTGTAACCCAAAGCATGTAACAAGTAAAAAAATGTAAAGCGTCGCCTATGGGGATTTTTAAATACCAAGGTTTGGCGCCATTCCACGAGCGTGTGCAATTTTGAAGCGTGACATGTTGGGTATCTATTTACTCGGCGTATCTTCCTCTTTCCCATTATGCAAAAAACACAAGAAAGCCAGCTGGCATGAACTTCGAATGGAACGCGTCCTATTTTTGTGAATGAATATTCACATATGTAAACGTGATTTACTATGTGCAGATGTGTTTAGTTGTAGAAACATAGATGTGAAGTACTATAAAGAGCACAGCTTAGGTAGAAAGAATTGTCTTCATTATAACATAATAGGTCTAGCTGAGTAGTAAAAATTATTGAACATATGCATATACACATATTTCTTTGGAAAGTGATGGTACAGGGGTGTATATCATTGTTATTCATTTTAGCTTGATTTAAGTTTAATTCATTGTATTATTGTATATAAATCATTTAGCTATATTATAACATTTGATAAAACGTGGCCTTATGCTCTGACTGTGAGAAAAGTTTGCTTAAACAAGTTCAGTTTAAACTTAGCCAATCGATTGATTATTTCTTGGTTATTTGTAATGTTTTGAACAGCCTGAAATATTGGTATCGTTTGTCATGCAATCTAGGCTAGAAACTTGATAAACTTGCAAACGAATGCATTCATTTATGGTATGGCTTTATTTTTCATTTTTGTTTTTATTTATTTTTTTAGATTATGTGGAATGTGTCTTTCTTCAATATAAAAATCTTTTTTAAATAATGAATTTCCACATGAAGGTCTGATATGTCCATGCATAAAGGGTTAATATCCTACTCATTGAGGGTTATTTACTAAAGACAAATCCACTTTGCACTACAAGTGCATTTGAAAGTGAAGTCGCTGTAGATCCGAGGGGGGCATGCAAGGAAAATAAAAAACAGCATTTTAGCTTGCACTTGATTGGAGGATAAAATAAGCAGAGCTTCCACCCGTTTCAGATCTACCCCTTAGATTTAGAGGGACTGCACTTCCAAGTGAACTTCCAGTGCAAAGTGCATTTGGCTTTCGTAAATAACCCCCAAAGAGTTGTAGCATCAGCTGCTTCATCAACTTAATTGAAGATGGATCTTTGCATGTGAATAAGGGCGTCAGCTTGCCCCCTGATTGGATCTTCATTTTTTGAATATGTGTATATATACAGGCATACCCCACTTTTAAGTACACAATGAGGTTTATCTACTAAAGCTGGAAAGTGCAAAATCAGAAACCAATGAGCTTCCAGGTTTTATTACGAAAGCTTAATTGAACAAGCTGGGGTTAGAAGCTCATTGGTTTCTATGCAGAAGTGAGCCTGATTTTGGGCTCTCCAACTTTAGTAAATAAACTCCATTGTGTACTTAAAAGTGGGGTATGCCTGTACCATGTCATTTTATGTTTGCATTAGCTATGATTAAGCACCAGTGAGAGCGGTGTGAAACACTTTAGCAGTTTGCAATTTTAACCTGTTTTTGTACGGATTGTATCTACAATAAAATAAATGACTATTTTTGGAGTGCGGCTATCTGCTCATATGCATTCTACATACTGCGCACCCTTGGCAAGGAAGGTGTTATTCAGGTACAGACGCCTAGAGCGAGTTCTCTCCATAATTTTTCATGCCTTTGAATTTTCAGTCTTTTTATGGCACATTGACCTGTGATTGATGGTTAACTAGTTGTACATGACAGTGCTAACTTTGTTGGCATAGATCAGCTTATAGTGCATATTCATTGAATATTAGACTATTTTGTTAGCCTTTTGTCAGGATGTGCACTCTTATTATTTAAGTTTGTTCTGTTGTAGGTGCTTTGTTATCATGGCACCCTAAGTTGTCTATTTATAGAGGCTTTCACACAACTTTCTCCAAGGATTCTGACATTTTTCCAGATGAATCAAATAAAAATAAAAAAATGTAAGAAAACAGTCTCCAAAGAATATATATATATATATATATATATATATACCAACAGGAGTTCTGTAACCGTGTTTGCTGTTCAATTCAGATGTTGCAATGTTGTTCTTTGTTGATCTACACGCAACTGTGTGAACTTGTTTTCTACATTTCTACAACTGCAAAGCAACATGACAGCGTTACCATGCCCAGGTGGATATTGCCTGTAGAAGAGTCCAGCTATAAGAGAGTAACCTTGGTCATGGTCATTTTTTTTTGTGGGGGGGGGGGGAGTGGCGACGAGAGATGAAAAGCGCTACTAAGAACTCTTTCACAAAAGTAGCCACTTTCAACCAGGCTTCTGTGGAACCCTAAGGTTCTTCCAATGATTGCTACCTTGAGCTGTGGCTGAACAAACCTCATCTGAAGGTGCCTGCATAGTGCACAGGGCGAAACACACTTGGCAAGCCCAGCAGCATGACCCCAAGGATCTTTTTAGTCATCTGTAGGGGTGGCATATTGCCTACCGACATCCATTGTAGGTGGAATTTTCCTATTGACCCATATGAACTAATTTTGTTAAAGGTTCCAAGAAGAACTGAAAACGATTTAGGGATTTGTAAGGAGTTAAAAGGTTGATCTTATTAAATAAAACAAAAAAAAAGGTTGAGAAAGGCTGCACTTGAGTCTAAAAGACTTAAGAGAAACCGGTATTGGAAGAATTTGGGCTTTATTGGCCTCTCTGAAACATTTCTGCACGTTTACTCCAATTTCCAGTGGTAACAGTTTTCCAACCCCGTTTAGTGCTTATAGTCTCAATATGTACCCTGACAGTTACTTTACCTCCTTTTTTCCACATGATTCTCAGTTTCAAATAAAGAATCAAATAGGAGTGCCAACCTAGTTACAAAGAAATGGTTAACTTTCTGTACAGTGTTACTAGTATTGCAGCTCATAGATATACAGTAATCTTGTTTTACATTTGTCAGCTAATCATTCATTGTTCTAGTCGTTTGACCTAGTAACCCCCTCAACCAACTTTAAAAATGGCAAATCGACAAATTAGCAAAGCTTAAGTATTTAGGTCATGTTCCTAATTCCCTCAGGTACCACAAAGTCATGGAACACAATACACCCATGTGTCTCATGGTTATTCCTTCAGTAAAAATCCTATCAAAACAATAAGCAATGTGGATGCAAATAACCAATAAGCCATAAGCCTTAGTAGACAATCGTTTTGAAATAAATAGTTATATTTGACCTATCTTTGAATAAAGAAACAAAATGATTTTTTATCAATATTTTTAAAAGAATCAAAACTGCAATTATGTGACTCCGTTAATCTATTCATATCACATGGGTGTCAATGGCGATAATAGAGTAGCACTGGGAAGTGATACAAATCTATCATATAGGTTACAGAACTATTTTAGTATGCTGGATAAGGTTCCCACTATAAACCACTTGGCTTAATAGCACTTCACTGTGCAAAGGGAATGAACCTTTCATTGTCAAAATACTTGCGTAATCCAGTGCATTTCTTAGAGCCAAAGATCATGATCTCTTGGATGCAACATTGAAATTAGGGATGATGCCATCTAATTGATGGTCCATATGTAGAAATATCATTGACTCACCACTAGCAGAAAGTATAAGTAAATAATTTATTCAACATCATAAAGCAAAGCAATGTTTTGGAGACCCTGTCCTCAGGCAGGCAAAACATTGCTCTGTTTTATGGCGATGAATATGTTGCCGATGGCGTGCCGGTGACATTTCTACATATGAGCCTTTTACTGCACAAATGTTTTGCCACTGAAATAAAACAAGTATATTGAAAGTAAGAATTTGCAGTTGTGGAAGGTAAACTGTTGTCTGAAGAACAGCAATTTCACTTTTCTGTTGTCATTTTCAGAAACACTGTCATGTGCTATAGGAAAGCCAAGATGTGCGATACTAGACTGAGGTCATAGGTAATACATTATTAATACAATACAAAATAGCTCATCCTGAAATTTGTATGAACACATTAAAAGCAGCAATTTGCAGTTATTTGATTGAAAAATGTATCTTACCCATCATAGCGGTTATTATACAAGTGGCAGTTGCTGATTAGCCAAATATGAAAGATCAGGCAAAGCTGGAACAGATGCAAAACTCTCCATGTGATGTTCATAGTGACAGTTTAGAACTGGGGAGACCTGGACAGATAGGTCTGTAAGACAGCTGGTCTGCTACACTCTACTCCATCTGCACTGAAAGGAGGGGGATTCTGTGATTCAGCTGCTCGGAAAAGTTGAGAGCAGCTGATCTGAAGTTGGTTTCTGCTTGCAAATAAGCTGTGAACCACCGATGATGAGAGAGGGATGTATGACAGTGGGAGGATCTTTGCAGCTGGGTGAGATTTTTGTGTTCTGTCACTCAGCCAGGATTAGTATACTACAGACTGGGGAGGTCTGTTTTGGGTCACATGGAATGGAAAGGAATGACATACAGCCTTCCTCTGTACAATACCCTCATTACACATACTACCTGACTGCAAATGCCTCTGCATTCCTAAATCATGGTCAGCAGTAAGCTGAATGCACAAATACTGAGCCTACAGATATGGGACATGTGAACATTCATTCTTCATCTGCAGTGGCATTTTATTTAAACAGTGCTGTTCCAAAGCATTTTTCCACTTTTGCAGCCAAATTGGGATAACACCTACTTTAAATTTGTTTCCATTCACATAGCATAACTTAAAAAAATATAAAAAAATTGATGATTACCTTAGTCTGGTCATGCATGGTTCAGTTTTTGGTTGAATGAAAACTGAAGCCATTTCCCCATCCACACATTCTAGGTGAATGAGGATATCTTCACACTGTGTCTTTGTATTCTGACAGTGCCCCCCCCCCCCCCCCCCCCTTCTGCCATCAGAATACACTGATCTGTGCTACAGCCCATTTGCTGCATGCATTTATGAGATGCTGATTTTTCAGCAGGACCATTCGGTTAAACAGAGAGGGCTATACACGGACTGTAATTAAGCCAGTTCCTGCTGAACTGGCCAAATTTAAATCCACGTATGGGCAGATTTAGGCCTCATGCACACTGCAGCTCAAAGAAGCTGCATCTTTGAGCATTTGAGCCTTTTGTTTTTCTCTACCTGTTAAAGTGGTTGTTAACCCACTATAAGAACTTTATATAATCCTCCTTGTCTCCTAATGATAGGTGCACCTGTGTCTGTGTTTTATATAAAAAAAAAATTGTATATACCTAATTTCCGAGCACCGATTGGTGCTCACATGACTAGCTGGCTCTCTCCTCTCCCCGTCTGACAGCAGCGAATGGGGTCAAGATTCCCCCGCTGACATCAGTCAGGAGGAGAGAGCTGGCCAGTCACGAGAGTGCCGATCGCCGCTCTGAAATGAGGTATATACTGCATTTTTTTCATAAAATACAGAGACAGGAGCACCTATCGTTAGGAGACAAGGAGGATTATATATAATATGAAATGTTATTTCAGCAGCAGGAGGGGAGATGGCAGGCCCTGACACAGGAGCCGACAGGCAAGGAGGGAGGAGAGCAGAACAGGAGAGCTGCGGATGACGAAGGCACGTAAACTGATCACTCAGGGCTCAGCAGCCATGAAATAATGTGGTCAGTTTACAGAGGGGAAGGCATAGCCAGGCAGGATCAGCCAGGAATTTCAGGTGATACAGGGGGCCAAATTACACAGCACAAGCACTGTGCTGTTATTCATTCTTTAAGGGAAAAGGATACTATACTGTATACTCTATATAATTATATAAGTCATTTTTTTTTTAGCAAAAAAATTAGATTTTTACACATATGTGAGAAGTGGCAGAATTGGCCAGGGGCTGAAGTGGTTAATATTTGGGCAAAAAATATTAACCCAAAACAAATTTTATTGTATTTGTTTCACTTTCACATTTCCTCATGTTTTGTCTTTTAAAAACACTGTATTAACAACAAAAAAATCTGTTTTCAGAAATCCATGGACCTCCTGACTTTCTGTAGTGTAACAACACTACCTCTGCTATATAGTAGAGCTGCACAATTAATAGCTAAAAAAATCGTGATCTCGATTCAATCCCCCTGACGATTTATATTGCAGAGTTTGCAGATTCTTTCATATTACAAGTGGAGAGACTTATCTACTCACTCAGCTGTCAAAGGAAAACATCTGGGCAGCCTACCAGGTTTTTAACATGAAACATGTAACTAACTCTTCCTTCTTAGATCAAAGGGATACACTTCTGTGTTTAAAGAAAAAATCAGGGCAGTCTGCCAAGTCTTTAACAACATGTAAATGCAGGAAGTTTAACCACTTAAATTCTAAATCTTTTTCTTACACTTTGTCAGGCCTGGCTTAGCCCTTTCTCCTCTGGGCTGGCCGCTCAGCTGTCTGCTAATTGCCAGCTCTCTTCTCTTTCCACAGTTACCAGCTGTTCCCGATGATGCTCGTCTGACCTTTATATGCATGCATAAGCTGCCTCTGTAGTGCATTTATTTATATTTATTTGTTGATTTTTTTTTCTTTAAATTGTTATCATATGGGATTTCAATGCGATAATATCCTACATTAATACATTCTCGCGAGGTTTATATACACTCAACACTACTGGGTATTTTCACCTCTGCAAGTGGGTTTATAGATTTTTACAGTACATTTTTTTAGATTTTTTTTGGCACTCTATTCTATAATACTCTTTTCTACAAAATACCCACACCACATTCAATTACAAGCCATATAGAACATCTAGAATTTATCACATACCCAAATATTGCATTGACCCTTTATACTATTCGTAAGTCATTTATATAGTATTAGAGTAGAGTAGAAGGTGTAACAGCCCCCCTCTTACAATAGAGTAAGAATAGCGCAACATCAACTTTTTCCACATATTTTTTCTATTGGACGTGGTTTGGTCCATATCGGTGTATGCAGTTATTCATATAGGTAGCCTTTACTAGGAGCAGTGCAGGAATAATCACTTATCATCTGCCTATTTAAAGCCTTCCTGCTCACTTTTTCCTTTGCCTTCACGTTGGTCACATCACAAGGAACCATCTCCTGCTGTTTGTTTCAAGACTGGCTTGCTGACATCCTTCCTGGCTTCTTATCCTGCTTGCAGTTGCTCTCCTTGGATCGCTGACTTCTGGCCTGGCTGATTACCCAAACTGGTTAATGAACTTTGGACTGGCTGACTACCCGATCTCTGGACTCTGGCTATGCTTGACTACGCTTTTTTCTATTTACCTTTTTTATTTTAATTAATAAACAAGTGTGATTTGATTGTACTTCTGTCTCAGTCTGTTTCATGGTTTCTGACACACTTGTTTTTTAAGTTAAAATCAATCTATCTTCTAAGCAAAAAAATTGTGATTCTCATTTTAGCTAGAATCGTGTAGCTCTACTATATAGTGTCACAGATATTGTAGTCTCCATCAGGAGTGGGTGTGAAAGGGTGACAGTACAGAAGCATAACAGGAGGCATTTGTCACCCTATAATAGGAGGTGCTTGACCAAATCCCCGCAGCAGGATCACAAGGTAGTCTTTTAATAAAAGCTGCAATTTTAAAAGTGTTGAAAGCAACTTTTGCAATTATGTATAGATGTTAATGCTTTTATAAGATTTTAGGAATTAATTTTAGATCTACTTTATTATAAGAATGTTTGAATAGCCAATAAACCTGTGGTAAACAAAGGCAAAATGTTTGAATTTCACAATAACATAATGATTCACAGCTTCTGTTCTTGAAAAGAATCTGTAACATATGGTGTCAGATCACAACGCTGTAAAATATAATGAAATAATAGCATCTTCTATGTTTTATATTTAAGTTGGCAACTGAATATCAGTAATTCTGATGCTTTCTGTTTAAATTAAGTGGCAAGTAGAGTTTCTTGCATTGGACTGTTGGATGTTTGAGGCAAGGCTTAGACCCCATACACACTATTAGATTTTCTGCAGATTTTTGTCTTCAAAATGTTTTGTCTTTACCAAAACCATATAATATGAGGTCAAACCTTAAGAGTTTCCATTTGTATGCAATCAGGCAGGCCCTTGCACTACATGGTTTTGGTAAATCGGAAGACACAAAATCTGCAGAAAATCTTATAGTGTGTATGGAGTCTTTGAGTCTAGATCAGTGTTTCTCAACTCCAGTCCTCAGGGCGCCCCAACAAGTAATGTTTTCAGGCTTGCCATTATTTTACACAGGTGATTTGATCAGTTTCACTGCCTTGGTAATTACCACAGCTGTTTCATCTGAGGGAAATCCTGAAAACATGACCTGTTGGAGCACCTTGAGGACTGGAGTTGAGAAACACTGGTCTAGATATTGAATCCAGGGACTCCACAAGGGTACAGGCAATGATTTTATTTCAGTTATATTGTTAGCTTACACTGTGTTTAGAATCTGAGGCTCTTAATTTAAATCTCCAACAGTGTAGAGCTAAGCTAAATGGAATTAAGAAGTGTCACCACTGTTTAGCGCCTTGACTGCAGAAAGTCTCTCAAGGTAGCCACTGCTATACTATAACCCAAGAACTCAGTCTAAATGAAAACATGGCTTGCCTTTATTGAGTGTGAAATTAGAAAAAGTAAGAAGCTACTATGTGCTCAATGATAAATCATAAATTAGTCTATGCAAAAAAATTGTGAAAGAATACAATAAAAAATAATAAGTCCCATTAAATTCTTCAAAAGATTCTTGAGAGAATTCCAATCACCTTGATGAAAGTATTTGTGCACTACTCATCAGCTCCTTCTTATAGTGCTCCACCAAACGTGTGTGTAAAATGCACACTCGCCAACCATCAATATAAAACCTTCAGCCTTCAGATATTATCAGTTCCTGCTTCTTTAACAATAAACTGGGACCGGGAGATCTCGTGGTAGTAGAGAAGGTTTACCAATCTTGGCTCTCCAGATAGCTCTTTCTCATAAAGTATCACAGAAAACACCCAGAGAAAATGATAAAAAATATCATAGCTCCATTAGCCGCCCCCCTAACCCACACATCTTGTCCTTAATCTACATGCAAGGCACCGGATTCATGAATTTCAATGTTTTTTTTTTTTAAAGCACATGATTCGTGCTTGAGGCTCTAATTGGCTTCAAAAAGGGTGCCCACCTGGTGCCGAACCAAGTTGTGTGACCATAGCGAATACATTTTCGCTATTTTCTTCCTGCTTCTTCTCCCGGCCAATCAGGGAGTGGGTTTTAAGACCCACTTGGCCGAGAAGAGAGGCAACCATATTGGCCGGAAGCAGAAGCAGAGCGGAATCCGCCAAGGAGGAGATGCAGGGGGAAGCCACCGAAGCTGCCCGTGACCTGGATGAGGTAAGTGTGGGGCTGGGGAGCAGACTGGCAAGCAATGGAGGGGGGGGTCGGGTGGTTTGTTTGCCGCCACCCCCTCCCCTCAAAAAATGGAGCACCAGCCGCCACTGATGTAGTATGTAGTGTAGTATTTTAATGTAAATTTACCAGCACAAAAAAGTGACAAAGTTTGCACTTACATTTAATGGTGCTATATAACATAAACAGCCCTCAGTGTAATCCCTGCAGCTCAGTCCAAGCTGCCATGCGTTCCAATGACCGTAAACTGAGCCCAAGGACAAAGTGTCATCAATGACGGTGAACAAGCCTCAACACATTTCACAATTCTGTGTCAAACTTGCTATTTTATTTGAGAACTTCTGTAAATTCATTGCCCTTCCCTCTGAATGCATATTATATAACTTTTCATGAAAAGTGAATAACTAAAAGCTAAAATAACACTGCTAATAAATGTAGCCCCTGCAAGGAAGAAAGTAAATACTTACCCATCCCGCTGCCCAATGCTGCTGTAATGAAGAGAAAGCACCGCTCAGAAATTGATACTTCTGGAGTCAGACTTCTGATCCTGGCTGCACTCATCAAGTGGTTCTGTCTGCCAATCCCCATTTCACTACAGGCTATAATAGTGATGTAGGGCTTGGTGGAGGCATCCCTGAGTGCAGCAGGCAGCCAGGAATCTGACACGCCAAATAGTGTTGATTTGCTGTCCAGGGGTCAGCATCTACTTCTTGGACTGAAATACTTGCTCACAGATTATACAATCACGTAAATCCTAATTCCAGTGCAGTTCCTGACACAGATCAGTCCCTGCTGCAGTCTCTCGCATTGTGCCTTCAAAGTACCAATGTTGCAGTCTAATCAATGGAGCAAAGGAGACTGAGGAAATGCTTCCTTCTGCCTGCAACAAACTGATTTATATGGGCTACAATGTGCATATTTTTAGCACTGACCACTGTATTAGTGTCACTGGTTCCAACAAAGTGTCAAAAGTGTCAGTTAGTGTCCGATTGTCTGCTTCAATATCACAGTCCTGCTACAAGTCGCCGCCATTAGTAGTATAAAAAAATGAATAAAGATTCAAGTATATATACCATAGTTTTTAGACGCACTAACATTTGCACAAACCTCTTAATATACACATATTGTTTTTGTTTTTTGTTTTTTTTTAACAAAAATATGTAGCAGAATACATATTGACCAAAATTTATGAAGAAATTAGATGTTTTACATTTTGTCTTATAGAATATGTTTTATAACAGAAAGTAAAAAATATTGTTATAAGCACCATTCACTTTAAATTACACCCCAATACACATAGACAATGTAAAACAGCACAATTGCTTTTTTGCACACTGCAGCAAACAAATGTTAACCATCAGTGCCTGTCCAATTATCGGTGTGATATGATTCATTGGCAGCTTATTCCAAAAAAATGGATTGCTGTAATGCATCCCATGGTAACTAGTGAATACTGCAAATTAAATGAGTCGCATCACTGAGGTGGGGCCATAAGGGACCCTGACCCCCTAATTAAAACTATCAGCACAGAAATTACAGAGCGATTCTCTGTAGGCTCTCAGTTGCTAGAGGAAGAGACACACAGAGGACATCGCTCTGTAATTGCCATGATCCCTGTCCTGTTGTGTAAAGTTTGCAGTCCAGGTCTCCTGCTTGTCATCATGACAGAAGACAGAGCCAGCTTCAGCAGCAGCACTTCCACCTCTAAGCCCGCCCCTGTGTGTGTGTGAAAAAAAACCCATCTCTAACCTATACACACAACAGTAAGATGCAGGGCTACATGAGGTCAGTGTCCCGACTCCTGACCATCAAAGGGAGGGGGATATTTGCATCTCAGTGTTAGCCAATAATGCTTTGTCTGAGCTGCAGCCCCTCCCTTTTCCCTGCCCGCCCGCCACATCTTGACTTCAGTTCAAGGAAGAAGTCAGAATCAGTCCTCAGCTTGCCAGCTCCCATGTGAGATTTTTTTTCTTTATGTGTCAGGGCTGGCTTAGACCTTCCTTCTCTGGGCTGGCTGCTCAGCTGTTGGCTAATTGCCAGCACTCATCTCTCTCCACAGTTTCCAGCTGTTCCGTATCCAGCTTGTCTGACCTGCCTACTTAAAGCTGTTCAGCTCACTTCAGATCTGCCTTCGCCTTGGTCACATCACAAGAAACCATCTCCTGCAGTTCGGTTTAAAGACTGGATTACTGACATCCCTTCTGGCTCCTTATCCTGCTTGCTGTTGCACTACTTGGATCCCTGACTTCTGGCCTGGCTGATTACCCGATCTGGTTATTGAACTCTGGTCTGGCTCACTACTCGATCCGGTTACTGGACTCTGGCTATGCTTTTACTATTTACCTTTTTATTTTTATTTAATAAACAAGTGTGATTTAATTGTACTTCTGTCTCGGCCTGATTCATGAATGAATGAATGAATGAATAATTTGTATAGCGCTCAAAGCGAACTGAATCGCATCAAGGCGCTGTGCTGAGCTTTGTTGTCCAGCTTCTAGAAGAGGAAGGTCTTGAGTTTTTTCCTGAAGACCTGGAGGTTTCCTTCCAAGCGGATGTTGGTTGGTAGAGTGTTCCATAGCCGTGGTCCTTGGACAGCGAATCTCCGTTCCCCCTTAGGCCGCGTACACACGCGCGGACTGTTCGCCCAACTTTGTCCGTCCAACAGTTTCGGCAAACAGTCCGCTCAAACTTAGCATGGACGGACATGGCCACACACGACGGACGAACAGTTTGCTGAAACCGTGCGCGATGACGTATGTCACGTACGACGGGACTAGAAATAGGAGGTCCAAGACACAGCAAAGCACCCTTTGGGCTCCTTCTGCTGACTTTGCGTTAGTAGAAGTTTGGTTAGAGACGATTCGCGCTTTTCAGACTTCAGCTTAATTTGTCCGTTCACTGCGGCGCAGTCTACCTGTGAGGTTTGTATCTGTCTTTCGGTACGCGTGGATCAGTTGTACCTGTTATTAGGCACTTCTGGTCCGCTCGTTTCTGGGTTTCAGGTCGTTCTTCATAGGTCTGGCTGTTCTTCAGTGCGTTCAGTTGAGCTTGTCTGTCCAGCCGACCGTTTCAAAGCCATGGAGTGTGGACGTACTCGGGAACGAGTTCGTGCTATATGGGGGCTTGGTGTTGGGGTTAATACTTTGACCCGAGCCCAGTCTGTGAACAGGGTGAGGAGGAGTTCATGGACAAAGAATTGGTTGCGCCAGCGTGACCAATTCTCTCATATGTCTTTACTCCGTGAGATCCGTGAGAATAATCCTGATGATTTCAGGAATTATCTCAGGATGACGGACCCCGTTTTTCACCGTCTGCTGGCTTTGCTGACCCCTTATATCAGCAGGCAGGATACCTGCATGCGGCAAGCCATCACTCCGGAGCAGAGGCTCGTCGCCACGTTACGCTACTTGGCGACAGGGAGAAGCCTTCAGGACCTCAAGTTCTCGACAGGCATCTCCCCCCAGGCTCTGGGGATCATTATTCCAGAGACCTGTTCTGCCATTATTCGGGTCCTGCAGAAGGACTATATTAAGGTAAGTTTGTTATTTTAATATTGCATTGTATGTTTGTATTAATTTCATCATGACTTTTAATATCCATGACAGGAATATGATGTGAATGTCCCCTTTATATGAATGCATGCACTTTTTTTTATTTTTTTTTTTTTTGGTGTCATTTTTTTTTTCCTTTAAATGTTTTTTTTTTTTTTTTTCTTTAAATGTTTTTTTTTTGTGTCATTTTTTTAGCATTTTACCTTTTTTTGTGTATACATCCTGTGTGTGGAGAGAGAGATATAGATAGATAGATAGATAGATAGATAGATAGATAGATAGATAGAAATATGGATTGTCAACTCATTAATTTAATTATTCCCCCCACTCAAATTTGTTTCATGTGTTGTATACTTAGTAATTAGTCCCCCCCACCCCACTTACCCACCTAATTTATGTCCCCTGGTCCATCAGAGGGCTGATTAATCTGTGAATTGGTCCGCCTATTTTTATATATATATATATATATATATATATATATATATATATATATATATATATATATATATATATATATATATATATATAATTTTTTTTTTTTTTTGTCTTTATTTTTTTCTTTAAATGTTTTTTTGTTTTGTGTCACTTTTTTTTTCTTTAAATGTGTTTTTTTTTTTTTTTTTTTTTTTAGCTTTTTACATTTTTTGTGTATACATCCTGTGTGGAGAGAGAGAGAGAGATATAGAGAGAGATATAGAGAGATATATATATAGAGAGATATAGAGAGATATATAGAGAGAGATATATAGAGAGAGATATATAGAGAGAGATATATATAGAGAGAGATATGGATTGTCAACTCATTAATTATTCCCCCCCACTCAAATTATGTTCATGTGTTGTAGACTTAGTAATTAGTCCCCACCCCACTCAAATTATGTTCATGTGTTGTAGACTTAGTAATTAGTCCCCACCCCACTCAAATTATGTTCATGTGTTGTAGACTTAGTAATTAGTCCCCACCCCACTCAAATTATGTTCATGTGTTGTAGACTTAGTAATTAGTCCCCACCCCACTCAAATTATGTTCATGTGTTGTAGACTTAGTAATTAGTCCCCACCCCACCCCACTTACCCACCTAATTTATGTCCCCTGGTCCATCAGAGGGCTGATTAATCTGTGAATTGGTCCGCCTACTTTTTTTTTTTTTCTTGGCAGAAAACAAATTAGCAAGATTTCTGTTTAACTGTTGTTCCAAAATGTTTTTGAATTTTCTTTGTTATGAATTGTTTTTATTTAATGACTAATTATTTTTTTTTTTTTTGTTTCAGCTTCCTTCAACGCCACAGGAATGGCAGACTGTGGCTTCCCAGTTCGCTGCCCGTTGGGACTTCCCCAACTGCGGAGGGGCCATCGACGGGAAACATGTGAGGATTGTGCCCCCACCCCATTCGGGGTCCTACTATTGGAATTATAAGGGGTTCCATAGTGTGGTGCTAATGGCGGTGGTGTCGGCACAATGTGACTTCCTTTATGTGGATGTGGGGAAGAACGGCCGGATGTCTGACGGAGGAGTCTTTAGGCAGACCGAGTTCTGCCACCGTCTTACCACTGGTGGCCTGGACTTGCCACCAGATGCCGAAAATGTGGATGGGCTCCCGTTTGTTTTTCTGGCTGACGAAGCGTTTGGTCTGAGCGAACATCTCATGAGACCCTTCCCCCAAAGGACCCTCACCCCGGAGAGGAGGATTTTTAATTACCGGCTGGCCAGAGCAAGAAGGGTTGTGGAGAGTGCCTTTGGCATTATGGCCAGCCGGTTCCGTCTGTTGCTGACAGCCATCAACCTGGCAGAATATAAACTCAACTATGTTGTTCTGTGCTGCTGCATTCTTCATAATTTTTTACGGAAATTTTCTGGTAACCAGTACCTGCAGCCTATTGGGCCTGAGGCCGGACTCAGGCTTCCAGAACTGACAGGGCTGGATCATGCCCTTCCTGGCTTAGCCCCCCAAACAGCACGTGAGGTGCGTGACCGCTATGTCAGCTATTTTAATGGTAGGGGGGCTATTCCAATGCCAGCTGACCAATAAAAAAAAATATTTTTCTTGAAATATGTCTTGTCTGTTCAAATTTTTAAGTTTGGTTCTTGTTTGCTTTTCACGTTGCTTGTATCCTACATTGACCTAATTCAGGGATATGCAATTGGCCAACCTCCGGCTGGTGCAAAACTACAAGTCAATCATGCCTCTGGGTCTCATGCTTGTGGCTGTCAGTCTTGCTATGCTTCATGGGACTTGTAGTTCTGCAACAGCTGGATTTCCACTAATTGCATATTCCTGTCCTAGTGCATTTGTATAGCAAAGTGGTTTTTGACAATAGGAAATAAGGCCCTTTGTGACAGAAAACACAAAATGACTTTACAAACTGGTATTGAGTATTGAAAGAAGTAGACACACACATTTTTTTATTTTTTTTTGATTTTTTAATAGTGCACATTCAAACCAGTGCCTCCTATTTCGATCTTTTTTTTAGTGTTTTTTTTTTTTTTAATTTTTTTTTTTGGGGAAATTGGTTTTTTAAAAAAAAAATTTTTTATATATTTTTTTTGTTTTTAAAAATTAGTATTATTTTTTTTTTTTTTTTTTTTTTTTTTTTGGTAAACATAGAAACATAAATATATCAAAAATACAATTATCACAAAAATTTAAAATAATAAAATCAGATTTTTAACTATTTACATAAAAGGGGTAAAGCCAAATTTTGAAGATGCACACCAAAAATTGGTAATGTCAACATGTGCTATGTACCATCATGAGTGATCAATGGACGTGTTTGGTGTGTGCAACCCCTTCCTCTCTCATACTAGAAGGAGGAAGGGTTTGCAAACACCAAATGCGTCCATTGCGATCCTCTGATGGCACATAGCACATGTTGACACACCGTGTGCATCTTCAAAATTTGGCCTCTAAAAAGCTTGTAAAAACCTTAAAAACTTTTGGGCAAGGAAATGAAGGACATGATCGATTGTGGTTTAGGGGAAAAGGGGCTTATATTCTCCCTAAAACATCGATCATGTCCTTCATTTCCTGCCTCATAGGGACCAGCTGCTGTTGAATGCCCAGGATTCGTTGTTGCGTGGCCAGGATTTCTTGTTGCATGGCCTGGATGTTGGTCTCCATTAAGTCGATCCTGCCATTCCAGACCATGATCTGCCCTATCAGCCTCTGGGCACTTTCCGCTGAAAAGGGCTCCGCAGCTTCTCCTACCACCACCAGATCATCACCTAAAAACATGTGTAGATAAAAAAATTGGTTAACATATACAGCCATTAATTGTTTACCTTAAGCTGGGTTGTCAGACACTCACTTTCACTTTGTGGGGTGTGTAACTCCACCTGCTCTTCCTCCTCCACATCTAGCCCTGGGCTGGGCTCATCCAGTGGAGCTACGGAGCTTGGTCCAGCGGAGGATACCGAGCTCCGTAGCTCCCTCGCAGATACAGGACTGGGCAGCTCCAATACCGACGCAGGGCTGGGGTTGGGGCTGGGGCTGGGGCTAATTGCCCAATCAGGCTGGCGAGGTCGGGGGGTCCTGGGCTGCTCCGCCTCTTGTCCGAGTCTTTGTTTCCCTATGAGAATGAAAAAAATAAATAAAAAATAAAATACTTTTAAGCATAGTGATATTTGAGTTCAGAAATTTGAATATGAAACATTGGTTTGAAGTGGTGTAAAATTATTAGCTGGTTATTACAAGATCCTAGTTTAATACATCCTTAAAATGACTTTTTTTTAGTTAGGCTGTGTTCAGACTGCTGTGATGTGTGAACGCTGCAAATCTACTGTGGTTTCACGCATCGCATGCGGAGTTCGCACTGCCCTATGTGACCTGCTGGGAGTATCAGTGTAAAGTTTTATTGACACCTCCAAATTAGTTATCACTTCACAGTGCAATCTTTAAACTCGGACAGGAATCGGACCACATGGTGTGAACACCCATGTGATCCGATTTGGCTGTGGACTAAAAAAAGGGCCATGTACAAGTATATCCTATAAACTGAGCGTGACAATTCAGTTTATCATGAACAATACAAAAAAAAAAAAAACTAATTAAAATCTAATCCAACACCAGCTAAATTTACACCATACACAAATTCATACTATTTACGCCCACACATACGAACAACCATATGCGCCATATTTTCATAAACTACCTACACGAACGATTACGATCTAATCCGCCAGATTTACATACACTATCTACACCTAAAGACGCCTGTTTTCACACACTATCTATACGCACGATTATGATAAAATCCGCCAGTTTTACATACACTATCTACACGAACGCTTACGAT